>NW_020173766.1:738504-751471 GCF_003031525.2 Neophocaena asiaeorientalis asiaeorientalis
GCAAAAAAAAAAAAAAAAAAAAAAAAAAAAAAAAAAAATACAGTGGGCTGCAGTCAGCAGCCACTGAGCTGTGATGAGGGAACCTCCGCACACATCTGCCACTGACCCTCAGGCTCACCTGCCAGGGCCACTTCCCTTCTTTCACTCTGATTTCCTCCCACGATTTTCAGGAACACTTGGCCACACGATGGGGTGAGGACAGGGTAGCAAGGAGAACCTCAAAGAAACAGGCCCTGTCTCCCTGGAGCCCCTCGGACAGCCAAGAAGGCCATGTCCTCCTAGGCTCCAGGGCAGCGCTTCCAAGTCTGCAGGCCATGGACCCACAGACGAGGCACGTCTCCCTCAGGCTCCACAGCAGGCCTGCACTAATTCAGACCCCGATCCCCTCAAACTCCCAGGGAACACCGGCCCCTACCCTAGCGCCTCAGCCCGCCCCTCCAGAAGGCCAATGCGAAGAGTCACCTGACCTAAACTCCACCAACTTGGGGGCTCCCAGAGCCCCAGGGGACCTGGGGTTCTCAGGGGCTCCCTGAGCCCCCTCCAGGGTTTGGCTGGTCCGCCGTGGGGTCCTTGAGGCCGCCTCCCGAGAGGGGTGAAGTGGGCGAGGGCGTCGCTGACCCACCTGCTGGGGCCTCCCTGAGCCAGCGCTGAAGGAGCAGAAGCCAGACCAGGAGGCTGCAGGGGCCGCCCGGGGATGCCATGGGCTCGGTGACGGCCTCAGCGCTCTGCGTGCCCCTGCCCACGAAGTCTCCTGCCTGAGAGTGCAGGGTTGTGCTCTCAGATCCTCACGCCAGACTGTGTCCAGCCAGAACACTGCCCAGGTCCGAGGGGTAAGGGTACATCTGAGGAGACTGTCCTTGCTAGGGACCTTCCAATTTAACGTTGGCTCTAAAAGGCGGGTGCTTTCTGACGCCCCTGCCCTTCTTGGTGTGGTACCTGGCCTGGAGCTGGTGAGGATGGGCATCCTGGGAACTAGCTGAGGAGGCTTAATTCTCCATAACGGTTCCACAAGGCAGGGCCTCATTCACCAAACCTAGATTTGGGGGGAGGGGGACTACAGATGAAGTGGGTGTGGGTTGGACAAAGGAGCTGGCTGCTATGCAATTTCAGTCGCGGGGATGCCTGTAAAAATGAGCCACCACCAAAGATACCCGCAGGTCAATCCATTCTTATTAGCTCTATGCCCCTGAGGTCTATTTGTTGCATACATGCTTCTACCAGGCCTCTGCCTCTCTGGGTTTCATCATCCCTGTTGCAGTCAGGGAAAAACAACAATAACAACTCTTGAGTTGCAGTGCTTCCCGCCTTTCCCCGGCCAAAAGAGGACAGCCAGCTACAGTGCTTTTCGAGGATATGGGTGTTCCCCTCACAATTTACTTTTCAATGTCTTGATGAAGGGGTTATTCTCTAAAGCCCTCTCTCTTTGCATTCCTTTCTCTACATTAGGCCAAGGAATTTCTGACATATCAATCTCCTTTAGTGTGGTCCACTATTGCATTCAGGTTTAAAACAACCCAGTAAACATGTAGAATCATTCCCACCTGCCTGAACCAGCAAACTGAATTCCAAATTTCTAGCAAGTGTACTGTTGATAAATTTGGGACTAAGCCTTCCCAATCAAGAATCCTTTGAATCCCATCCTATATATATACCCCTTGTTCCTTCCAATGTAGACCAGCAAAATCTTGCAGTTCTTTTTGTAAGGAAGCCTTCTACCCCTGGGTTATACTTTGCACCTGTCCTAGAGGGTGCTGGGATCTTACTCTAGTTATTAGGTCTAGAGGCGGTGAAGACGGGGGTGATTCAGGCAGAGAACTGGTATGCCCTTATAATGTAATTTACTCACATGAAGTCATTGCAGTGTCTCTAAGGTGGAGATGGCCGGCCTTATCAAATGGGAGGAGGCGCTCTTTCTGTTAGCAAGAGTGGTTCAACGTGGCTGGGGGTAAGGGTGTCCTAAATCTATCCAAATGTATTCCCATGTAAATTTTCAGGGTCTCACTCCCAATCAATGCCCTAACTTTTTTGTAAGAGTTCTGATGAAGCTCTTAATTCAATTTATGTTGAAATTCAGTGAGCCAAAAGATCAGATACTACATCTTATTATCAACTACATCAACTACATCAACCCTGCAGTTATAAGGCACATGAAAATGTTTTAGGAAAGTCAAGGAAGTTTTTAAACTGAGAAGTTAAAATTGTAAGCCTTGGGGCTTCCCTGGTGACACAGTGGTTGGGAGTCCACCTGCCAGTGCAGGGTACACAGGTTCGAGCCCTGGTCCGGGAAGATCCCACATGCCGCGGAGCAGCGGGGCCCGTGCGCCACAACTACTGGGCCCACGCACTGCCACTACTGAAGCCCATGCGCCTAGAGCCTGTGCTCCACAGCAGGGGGTGCTGCCGCAGTGAGCAGCCCACGTACTGCAGCAAAGAGTGGCCCCCGCTCGCCGCAACTGGGGAAAGCCCGCGTGCAGCACCGGAGACCCAACACAGCCATAAATAAATTAATTAATTTAAAAAAATTGTAAGCCTTAATTACAGTGCAGTCTTTGGAGAGGTAAGCAGGAATCACTATGGGAAAGGTATGAAGTCTGGCCTGGGTCCTTCTATTCTGTTTCCTCTCCCCCTGTGCTGCCAAAGAAGAAGGAGAAGGAGGAGAAGAAGGAGGAAGAGGAGGAGATGCTGCCTTATGCAACTAGGGGAAGGGCATAAAACTGTAATTTTCAGGACACAGTTTAAAGCCTACTGTAGCTGGGTGAAGAGAACGTAAAATAACCTCTATCCCTGGGGGAGGAGCAGGAAACTCTCCTGGACCAGACTTATAGAGATCTATACAGCGAGAGGGACAAGGTCACTGAGAAGGCCTCTTCTCTGAGAGCCAAGAATATAACACCTGCCTAAGAGGGAGGCTGAATCAGGACAACAAAGAATGCCCCACCTCCTCCCTCCACTAGCAAGTGTCCAGGAACAAGTAACAGCAGTCTATTGCTAGAAGAGAGAGTAAAAGCATGGAGAGACATCTTCTGTGAGACACAGGCACAAAGAGAGGACAGATAGGTGAGAGTGGAGAAGACACTGAGAAAAACTCTCCAACAAATCAGCTACCACTCTAAGCAAAAAATAACACTAGAAGAGTTTGAAGCCTGCTGCATATTGAGGGTAACCATAGCAACAACAAAAATCAGAGACAATCAGGACACAATTATCTCAACACTCCCCACTAAAGAAAAGACATACCCATTTCTGGACATAAATAGTATTGCTTAAGTCTCTACTATTCTACACAAGATGGCTAACTTCCAACCAAAAATGACAAGACACACAATAAAACAAACAAACAAACAAAAAATAAACAACACTCTTTCAAGAGACAAACCAATCAACAGAACTAGAGTAAGACATAACATGGATTTTGGAACTATCACACGGGGAATTTTAAATGCTATGATGAATATATTTGAAGGCTTTAGTTCAGAGGTCCATAAACACTTTCTATAAAGGGCCAGATAGCAAATATTTCAGAATTTGCCAACCATAAGATAAAATTAAGGATATTATGTAGGTTTTCTTATAAGAAAGAACCATTTCCTCAAAAACAGTAATAATACAAGTTGGATATAATATTTTATAATATAAATCTACTAATGAGAAGATTGAAATTTTGGAGAGGGGAGGAATAACATTTAACTTAATTGGGGTTCAAAGTTAGCATTCTCTATCATCAAAATCAATTGTAAATGTTCTGTTAATGGTGAACTGTAATGATATTGGGTTGGCCAGAACTTTTTGGCCAACCCTATATTTTATGCTTTTCATCTTTTTTTTTTGGCTGCGTCAGGTCTTAGTTGTAGCACACGGGATCTTTGTTGAGGCATGCAGGATCTTTTCATTATCCCGTGCGTTCTGCTCAGGCTTCTCTCTAGTTGCGGCGGGCAGACCTCTCTAGCTGTGGCATGCGGGTCTTTTCCCTCTCTAGTTGTGGGGCGCAGGCTCCAGGGTGCGTGGGCTCTGTAGTTTGCCGTACGCAGGCTCTAGCTGAGGCGCACGAGCTCAGTAGTTGTGGCACGCAGGCTTAGTTGCCCTGCGGCATGTGGGATCTTAGTTCCCCGACCAGGGATCGAACCCGCGTCCCCTGCATTGGAAGCCAGGTTCTTTACCACTGGACCACCAGGGAAGTCCCTATGTTTTTCATCCTTTTTTTTTTTTTTTTTTCCTGCGGTACGTGGGCCTCTCACTGTTGTGGCCTCTCCCATTGCGGAGCACAGGCTCCGGACACACAGGCTCAGCAGCCGTCGCTCACGGGCCTAGCTGCTCCGCGGCATGTGGGATCTTCCTGGACCGGGGCACGAACCTGTGTCCCCTGCATCAGCAAGTGGACTCTCAACCACTGCGCCACCAGGGAAGCCCATATGCTTTTCATCTTTAAGAGTGTCTTTTCATGCAGATAAGTGCCATCATCAAATGCTGCTATTAATCTATGAACATATGGCTTTGAGCAAAAAAAAAAAATCTTCACTTGGAAGGCATTTATTGAGTTCTTTTGGATTTTTCTCTTGATATGTGCCTTTTATCCTGTCATTACATTGCAAATTAATCACTTCATTGAAGTTTAGGTGGAAGCTCCTCAACTGCAATGCTAAGTGGATTTTTGAAATATGTAAATGTCCTTTGCATAAGGTCCAAAAACTGCTTAAGGTAGGTTAAAACTGCTTAATTAAGGTCCAAAAACTGCTTCTCGAACTGTAGCAGAAAGCTCAGAAAATATATCTACTGCAAATGTGTGTTGAAATGTATGTCTTGCTCCTTGTTTTAATTTTGGACAGCACAGGGACTTTTTTAAAGTAGCTTGATATAACTTGTGATTCAAAAAACATTATTTATCATCAAAGTGATTTTACCATAGTATAGATAGCAATAGAAAACCAATAAAGGATGGGAGATACTGTTATCTCCCATAGATATCTCCCATAGATATCATAGATATCTCCCTATCTATACCATAGTATAGATAGCAATAGAAAACTAATAAAGGATGGGAGATACTGTTATAAGGCCCTTGCACTACCTAATCCTGTTATTTGAAGAAAGAGGACAATTAACTAAAGATATTCACTGTAAACTCAAGGGAAACTACAGAAAAGTTAAATAACTATAATAAGTAAGACAATAGTGAGGATAAAAAATACTCCATGGGCTTCCCTGGTGGCGCAGTGGTTGAGAATCTGCCTGCCAATGCAGGGGACACGGGTTTGAGCCCTGGTCTGGGAGGATCCCACATGCCGCAGAGCAACTAGGCCCGTGAGCCACAACTACTGAGGCTGCGCGTCTGGAGCCTGTGCTCCTCAACAAGAGAGGCCGCGATAGTGAAGAGGCCCGCGCACCACGATGAAGAGTGGCCCCACTTGCCGCAACTGGAGAAAGCCCTTGCACAGAAACGAAGACCCAACACAGCCAAAAATAAATAAATAAATAAAACAAAGAATTATTCTAAAAAAAAAAAAAAAGTACTCCATTAATTTAAAGAAAAGCAGAGAGGAGAAGAGAAACAAGAGATGGGACAAATAGAAAACAACTAGCAAGATGGTAGATTTAATCCAACAATAACAATACTTACACCAAAGGTAAATGAATCTATTAGATGAATTAGCGATTCTATTAATTCACGTTCATGTTGTATTATATGAATTAAGACAGACTGTCAGACAGGATATTTTTTTAAAAAGCACAACTATTTACCCACATTAAATATAGACGGGTTATGGGGGAAAGTATAGAATATGATATATGATGCAAACACTAATCAAAAGAAGAAATGGCTAGATTGCTATCAGGCAAAGTCAACACCAGAACAAAGAATATTGTCAGGGATAAATAAAGACATTAATTGCATAATGATAAACAAAATCCTAAATATGTTAGGATCCTAAATGGAGCTAACAACAGATCTTCAAAATTTACAGAGCAAGTGGAAAAAGACATTCTAACCACAATTAGAATTTGGAACTTTAACATGTCTTTCATAATTGATAGAACAAGTATACAGAGAGCTACTGAGTATATATAAGATCTGTAAAACAGTATCAATGAGTTAGACCTAACTGACATTTATAGAATACTATATCCTAGCAACAACACAATATACCTTTTTTTGAGTGTACATGGAGCATACACCAAAATAGAGCATATTACAGGGCCATTAAACAAATGTAGCAAATTTGAAAGAATTATAATTGTACAGAATATGTCTTCAAATTATAACAGTATTAAACTAGAAACCAATAATAGAAAAATATCTTGAAAATTGCCAAATGTTTGGACAGACTTTAAAACTTTTATTTTGGACTTCCAGAATGGCTGCATGAGGAACTCGGTTGATTCTCTCTCCAGAGAGAAAGCTATTTATCTGGTGAAAATTATTTTTTAAAAATAACTATTCAAGTTCTATGGAAATTGTCCTAAGGGCATACAGAAAATTGAGAAATATTTATGCAAGAAAATCTAAAAATTCTTGGTTAGAACCAAGAGTTCTTGGCGAGAGTCTGGTATTTGAGCCACGACCAGCTCCCATCCCTACTCCTTAGCTTCATATTATGGAACTCTGTTCTGGGCAAGTGGCCAAGACAATGGGGTCTCCCTCTCCCCCAGCTATGGTTTCACCCCAGGAGAAGCAGACAGCTGGTGTTTTTCATTCTCCCAAGACCATTTTGCAGAAGCTCTGTTCTAGAAGGCATGACCAAGAGGACTAGAGCTTCCTTGCCTCACTTAGCCCCTACTCATAGAGCAGAAGCTCTACCCCAGGCACAGCAGGCTAAGAATACTGGGTCTTCAATTGTCCCATCCCAGCTCACTCATAGAGCAGAAGTTTCATGGGAGGGGCAAGTGAGATACCAACTCTCTCCCCATTACGCACTAATAGAACAGGAGTTTCATTCCAGGAGAAACAGGCTGCCATCCCCATCCCTAGGTCTGGTACAATAGCACAAACATTCTGCCCAGGAGGATAGGCAGGCTGAAAGAAATGCTCTGCAACTCTGCTTGAAATAGCTGAATTTATTTGGAACAGAGGGTGGAGAAATTCATGCCTAATGGAGTTGTTAAGAACAACAGAGATCTTCCCGGTGAGCAGTTAAGAGAGGGTCAGTAGCTCCATGATACTAGCAACAAAAAGTGAAACAGCAGACTAACCAGAAGTTTAACAGAGAAAACCAGTGAAAGAAGCAGCCAAGAAGAGTTCTCCTGGGATCCCACTCATCCCCAGGGGTCTAAAACGCTATGCATGCACTAGGCTACACCAACTCAGGAACAATAAGAGCAGGAAGTAGAGCAAATTTAAATGTATTTTCCAAACCAAACACAGATCAGCAAAGTGCAGAAACCTTGCTAGTGCAGTGGATTTAAGCACAACCTCTGACCAAATACTGGCTGCACAATGAGCTTCTCTGACCCAGGGGCGACTCCTAATAAGCCCAGCTTAAAAGTAAAATCACACTCATCCTTAGTAGGCTGAGAGACGGTACACATATCCAAGCCTCTGTCTTTTCAAGAATGAATGGATAGGGAATTTCCAAGTTTCTAGTCATTGGATGAACATGTGGTGGCGGAAGGGAGAGTAAATTCCCTAAACGGTGAAAGCCGTCTCCAAGACACGCACACATTTCCAACGATAAATAGTGAAAATAAAACTGACCAAAGGGGCTTACATACAACCATTGACCATTGAGTAGCTAGCTTACAGTGATCCAGGAGTTAACCCTAGGAAGCCAGGCTAAAATATAAAAATAAGGAAAAAACCTAAGCAGGGATATCAGAGGCTGCAAATTGAGGGGGAAATAGACTTCACAAAATTATCTCACACAAGTACTAAACAAATAGACAAATGATCACCACAAGTCCTGGGTGGGCAGGAATCAGTATCCCGACTTGCTATACTATATTACCTATGACATTTGCTTTTCAATGAAAAAATTACAAGACATGGAAAGTGATGAAATAAAATTATTTTTAAGGCAGGACCAGAAAAATTTTAAACATAAAATTCTCTCTCTGCCTGTTTGAGCCACTACCCCCTCCCCTTTAGTGTGCATTGTACATCTGCATTATGCACTAACTAGCTCTGCTCAGAAGACACAGGAATACCTACTCGCCAAAAGAAAACCAATTTCTTCCTGGCACCAGAAGGTAACTCCTTAGGAGGTAACATTCCTTTCTCAGTCCTGTAAGGGCTCACAATAACCCACTACTCACCTTGGTGAACTATGTAAACTGTCAATATGAGACTTTTTTTTTTTTTTTTTCGGTACGCGGGCCTCTCACTGTTGTGGCCTCTCCCATTGAGGAGCACAGGCTCCGGACGCGCAGCCTCAGCGGCCACGGCTCACAGGCCCAGCTGCTCCGCAGAATGTGGGATCCTCCCGGACCGGGGCACAAACCCGTGTCTCCTGCATCAGCAGGCGGACTCTCAACCACTGCGCCACCAGGGAAGCCCCCAACATGGGACTTTGATGCATAAAACTTTGTCTCAAAATCTTATATAACTGTGTTTTGATCTCTAACAGGCAGAACAGTCCCCAGAACTTTTTTTTTTTTAATTTATGTATTCTATTTATTTATTTTTGGCTGTGTTGGGTCTTTGTTGCTGCACGTGGGCTTTCTCTAGTTGCGGTGAGCAGGGGCTACTCTTCTTCGAGTGGGGGCTACTCTTCCTTGTGGTGCACGGGCTTCTCATTGTGGTGGCTTCTCTTGTTGCGGAGCACGGGCTCTAGACATGCGGGCTTCAGTACTTGTGGCTCCCAGGCTCTAGAGCACAGGCTCAGCAGTTGTGGTGCACGGGCTTAGTTGCTCCGTGGCATGTGGGATCTTCCCCGACCAGGGCTCGAACCCATGTCCTCTGCATTGGCAGGAGGATTCTTAACCACTGCGCCACCAGGGAAGCCCCCTCAGAACTTTCTGAAAAACTGTCTCCCAGGTTATAATCCTCAGGCTGGCTCAAATAAAATTTTCTACTTCTTTCTTAGATTGACTATTGATTCATTTTTTGTCAGCAAAAGATACAGGAAAGTTTAACCAATACATAGGAAAAGAAGCAGATAGGAGAAACTTAATTTATGGGGTCTTCGAGGGGCCCCATGTGTTGGACATAGTAGACAAAGACTTCAAAATAGTTATTTTACACATGTTCAAAGAAGAAAAAGAAACACACACACATACATATACATACGTGTCATCTCAATTGAGGCAATAAGCATTTGGCAAAATTTAACACCCTTTCATGATCAAAAAAGAAAACAAACAATAAACTAGGAACAAAAAGAAACTTCCTCAATGATGAAGGCCATATATGAAAAACCCACAATGAATATCATACTTAATGGCAAAAGACTAAAAGCTTTTCCCTAAGATCAGGAACTAAACAAGGATGCTCACTTTCACCACTTCTACTCAGCATTGTACTGAAAGTTCTAGCCAGCCAATTAGGCAAAAGGATCTTACATATAGAAAACCCTAAAGATTCCACAAAAAAACGTTAGAGATAATAAATGAATTCAGAAAAGTTGCAGGATACAAAATTAACATGCAAATATTTGTTGCATTTCTATGCACTAACAGTGAACAATCAAAAAGGAAATTAAGCCGAAAATTAACCAGAAATCAATGACAGGCTCAAATGTCAAACCAAAAACTATAAAACTCCTAGAAAAAACTATGAGGGAAAATTTGTGTAACCTTGAAGTAGGCAAATATATCTTAAATAAGACATAAAAACAAGTGATAGAAGAAAAAATTGATAAATTGGACTTCATCAAAATTTTGCTCTTTGAAAACTACTGTTAAAAGAATGAAAATTCAAGGTAGAGATTGAAAGAAAATATCTGCAATACATACATGACAAAATATTTGTATCTAGAACATATGAAGAACACTTACAGCTCTGTAAGAAGACAAATGGCCCAGTAAAAACTGAACAAAAGCCAAATACTGGGAAAAAAAAAAAAAAACAATGACCACTGACAGGTAACTGGATAAACAAAATATGACATCCATACACATCAAAAGTTAACTAATTAATTACTTAACTAACTCCTGATACATACAAATGTATGGGTAAATCTCAAAATCATTATGTTGAGTGAAGGAAGTCAGACCCATACAGAATTATTCCATTTATATACAAATTCATATAAAATTCCAGGGCTTCCCTGGTGGCGCAGTGGTTGGGAGTCCGCCTGCCAATGCAGGGCACACGGGTTCGTGCCCCGGTCCGGGAGGATCCCACACGCCGCGGAGCGGCTGGGCCCGTGAGCCATGGCCGCTGGGCCTACGCGTCTGGAGCCTGTGCTCCGCGACGGGAGAGGCCACAACAGTGAGAGGCCCGCGTACCACACACACACACAAAAAAAAATTCCAGAAAATGTAGACCAATCTATAGTGACAGAAGGTAGAGAGAGCAGTGGTTGCCTTGGGCCAGGGGCAGAGGGAAGAATGAACTGTGAAGGGACACAAGGGCACTTTTACAGGGGATGGAATTGTTCTGTATCTTGATTATTGTTGTGGCTTTACAAAAATATGTATCTCTCAAAACTAGTCAAATATGTGCAATTTATTTCATTTAAATTATACCTCAGGGAAATTAAGAAAACAATCCCGGGACTTCCCTGGTGGCGCAGTGGTTGAGAATCCACCTGCCAATGCAGGGCACACGGGTTGCAGCCCTGGTCCAGGAAGATCCCACATGCCGCGGAGCAACTAAGCCCGTGCGCCACAACTACTGAAGCCCGCACACCTAGAGCCCGTGCTCTGCAACAAGAAGCCACCACAATGAGAAGCCCGCACGCTGCAATGAAGAGTAGCCCCCGCTCACCACAACTGGAGAAAGCCCGCGCGCAACAACGAAGAGCCAACGCAGCCAAAAATAAATTAACTAATTAATTAGTAATAAAAAAAATCAATAGCTTTTGTGCTGCAAAAAACACTATCAGTAGAGTGAAAGACAGTCCACAGAATGGGAGAAAATATTTGCAATTCATATATCTGATATGGGATTGATATCCAGAGCATATAAAGAACTCCTACACTCAACAACAAAAACCCAATTTAAAAATGGACATAGAAATTGAATAGACATTTCTCCAAAGATACAAAAATGTCCAGTAAGCACATGAAAAGATAACCAACATCACTAACATTAGGAAAATACAAATCAAAACCACAATATGATACTACTTCACACCCATTATGATGGCTAAAAATAAACAATCCAAAATCAACAACACAGAAAATAACAAGTGTTGGTAAGGATGTGAAGAGATTGAAACCCTGTGCCTTATGGAGAGGAGAGAGGAAGGAAGTTAGGGGAGAGAGTAGGGAGACAAGCAGAAGGGGAGTGGAGGAAGGTAAAGAAAGGAAGAAACTGAGCTATATATAGGCAGGAAGACCAAAAGGCATCATTTGTGGAAGATATAATTGCTTTCTAAAACAAAGCCAAACAAACCAAGTGAAAAATTAATAAAACTATAAGAGAATAAACTAAGAGGGCTGGGGAAAAGATCAGTATACAAAATCAATAACTTTCTACCCTGAAGCAATAATAAATTAGAAAATGTAATAGAAAAAAAAAAGATATTCCATTAAAGATAGCCATACACACTTCTTAAAAAAATACCTAGGAATTGGCACAAGACCTTGCATCACCTGCCTGGGTTCCTCTCACCCTTTCTTATCACTCTCCTCCTCACTCACAGGGCTCCAACCCTGCTGGCCTCCTCGATGTGCCGCACTAGCTCCTGCCTCCCGGCCTTTGAACTGGCTGTTCCCTCTGCCCCCAGATGTCCACACAGCTCATTTCCTCACCTGGTGGGTCTATACCAGGATCAGTAAACTTTTTCTGTAAAGGGCCAAATAGTAAATATCTTAGGCTTTGTGGACCAAGAGACAAAATCGAGATTATACAGGTACTTATATAACAAAAGAGAAAATGAATTTCCATCAATGTTTATTGATGAAATTCAAAATATAATTGGAAGAACTGAGTACTAGTTTTGGGGGGTTTTTTTGTTGTTGTTTTTTCGGTTTTGGTTTTGGTTTGGGGTAATACGGGTCTACTAAGAAGAATGGAATTCTTTTAGGGGGATAACATCAAAATTAGTGTTCCCTATCTTGGAAATGATCGCAAATGCTCTTCTGTGAAAACTATTCTCAGCTAAGAGGTGGTGAGTCAGATTTGGTCTGTACTCAAATGTCACCTCCCCATTGAGGCTCTCCCAGGACACCCTCTCAAAAAGTGTGCCCCCCTACCCTGCCCTCTTGATCCCCCTTATCCTCTAATTTTCTCTGTAGCGCTTCTCACAATCTGAAATACTATTCATTTTACTCACATATACATGAGCTGTCTTCCCCTTCCACATGTAAACTTTCTGTGGACAGGGTTTTTGTATGTCTTGTCACTGCTGGATTCCCAGCACCTGGAACATGTCTAGCACACAGTAGGTACTCAACAAACATCTGCGGAATGAATGAACAAATGAATAAAATTCTAGTGAAGAGAGATGAGTTAATACCTGCAAGTGCTCAGAGCATTGCCTGGTACACGCTTTGCTCAAAAAGTATTACTCACCGTTACTGTTGTTCTTTTGAGGAGGGGCCCCAAGCATCTGCAAAATGCAAGCTCCAGAGCAAACAAATCTTCCAGCTACCAGATATGTCCAACGCACACCTATCTGCCTGCTACAACTCTTCTCCCTGTCTCCTTGCTCCCCCTGTGGCTCCTGGCCTCTGTCCCTCCACTGGACCCTGTGTCCTCCTCTGGCTTTCTGTCTTTGTCCCTCAGTTACAGATGGGGCTTCAGGACCAGTTCCCAAGGGCCGTCACGCCCTATGGTGCCTCCAGCAGAGTCTCCACTCACTACCAGAGAGGCCTTGGACCCAACTGTCTGGTTCCACTCTGTCCCCCACCCCACCCCTTCATTGCCTAA
>NW_020173766.1:751581-787378 GCF_003031525.2 Neophocaena asiaeorientalis asiaeorientalis
CTAAGTACTCTGCCCCCCACCCCAGGTCTTAGCCTGACTAACTGCACCTCACTCAGCACCGCCTCCTCTGGAAAGCCTTTCCTGACACCCTTCTCTGACTCCAGGTGTCCCAAGCCCCCTATGCTGACCCTTCACTGAACACTGTCATTCTGCCAGGACATCTGTGCTGCCCTATCTATCTGTCTCTCCGGAGGCCCTTCCTCTACCTCCCCAACTCTGGCCCAGGAAGACCAAGGCCTGATCCCTGGCCCCTTAGCTCCCGAAAGACTCCTCCTCCAGCCCTCTGGAAATTACTCGTTCCTGGGGTCCATCTGCTCTCCCTTGCTGGTCCCCTCTCAAATCCCACAATGACCCCATCCTACAGTGGAGGAAATGAGAGGTGAGAGGTTAAGCAGTTTACCAGGACCATACAACGAGGCAGGAGGAAAGCGGGACCCTAGGCATAGCTGAGGAGGAGGGGCGCTGGAAGCACTGGCCTGGGATGCACAACACTGCAGACAGACAGAGGGACAGATTTTTGGATGAGCCAGCAGCTGAGCTGGGACTGGAAACCAGAGCTCCTCCTCTCTGCCCGACTTCTCTGCAAGGCCAGGCATCAGGGGCTCACCCTGAGGCGGCTCCCGCCCCCTGGCCCACAGCCAACCGTCATCCCCGTGAGGTCAGCCACGGGACCGCGATTTCGGGGAAATACCAGCTGCTTATTAAAAACAGGCGGTGGTCAGGCCCCTGCTGCTTTCCCAGTAGAAACTAGGCTGTTTGTTCCAAGAGGAGCAAGAGTGGTCAGGGCCTACTCAGGGCCGCGCGGGGGCCTGAGTTGCAGTACCTGGTGAAGGGTCCGGGCTGGGCCGAGTAACTAGGGGTGGAGTGGGGTGGAATCCCATGTTTTGGCGAGGGCAGCCGGTGACGGGACCGCCACCCAGCACGTGGCCGCTGAGCCGCCCACGGGGGTCGTGGGCTGGGACCTGGAAACCGCGCGGGACAGGCGGGACAGCCTTCGCAGCAGCACGCCCCCAGCTCCGAACTCAGGCGGCGGGCAGAACCGGAGGAAAAGCGGGCGGGTGAGCTAAGCACCGCCCCTTCCGGAGGCAGCCCCACCCCGTCCCGCGGGTGCCTGCACCGCCGGGAGCAGCTGAGCCCTGCAGAGGGAGCCAGAGGGCCGTCCTCCGCGCTCCCGGCTCGGGCCGCGGGGCATCTGGAGCGCGTTAGACCTGGGCGGCCGGAGGCGGCGTGAGCTCATCCCGGCCGGCCCACTGCGGTTTCTAGGCGCGGCGGAGGGAGCAGAACACAGAAGCGCCACGCCGCGGACCCCAGGGGAGCGCGGCGGGAGTACAGCTCCTCCCGGGACGTGGGTGTGATTTGGAGCGGCGACAGTGTGTGTGTCACTGGCGCGTCGCCCAGGGAGGGCGGGCTCTGGGAACCGGCTGCCAGCGTGCGTCGCTGTGTGTCACCGTGTGTCGTGGCTTGTGAGGATGTGTGTGTCCCCGCTGGGGAGACACTGCGTGTGATAAGTTGCAAACATCACAGTACATACTTCTTATTTTACAGAGAAGAAGGCTGAGTGCAGGGAAGGGAGAGGGCCGGCTGGGTGGCACAGGCCCGGAACTCCAAGCGCCCCGCCTGTGTCCCTGTGTGTGTGCAGAAGGTGCGAGCCGGCCCATCGTGTTCCACAGTGCCGGGCGGGGGGTGTGGGTGTCCGCCTTCCCTCCCGCATTAGACATCCTCTTCCTGGTCACTACCGCACTACCACCCACCCCCATCCCTGCAGAACCTTGACACTGGTCTCCTTCAGGAAGCAGGGAGAGAGCACTTCACACCAGGGCCCTGGTGAACAGTGACACACACCTGAGTACAGACTCGCACATGGAGCACACACCGGCACACATGTGAGACACCCTGCTGTTGGGTGGGACTCTGAGCTGGGAGAGCCAACAGGCAGGTTGCAAAGTGGTGACAGGGTTTGGAAAGGCCTCTTGGTGCAATGCCCCCATCCCTGCCAGGGAAAGGGAGCAGGAGGGACTAGAGGTCACTGAACCCTGCATCTTGGGGGCTCTGGCTCCCTGCAATGGGCCCTGAGGCTACTGCACAAGATGTGAAGGGCCCCAGGACTACAAGACTCCCAGGGCCAGGAGTGAGGGTGGGGACACCGTGGGCAACACCAGACACAGCGTGGGGAGCTGGGGCTGCAGCAGGTACTTCTGAGCATCCAGGGCTCCCCCAACCCAGAGGGCTGGTCCTTACCTTGGGCCCTCACCTCAGGGACCTACTGTCCCAGCTTTGGTTAATCGTAGCCCCAGCTGTGCTGAAGACCTCAGGGAGGTGGCCCAGCACCTGGCTGGGCTCACAGCATTGTCATGCCTGCATCCTCCTCCCCTCACCCCACAGCTGGGCAGAGGCTCTGAGACAAAGACCCTGCCTGCAGGGTGGGGCACAGGAGTCAATCGCCCTCCTCACCAGCTATTGCTCCCCAGGCCCAGAGCACACATTTGCAGGGGGTTGGTGATGCTGGGAACTCTAGGCCTCTGTAACCCCTCTGTGTTCCCACCTGTGAAACAGAGAGGACACCTGCCCTAGCTAGACCTCCACGGGGAATGTAAAGTCTAAAGGGATATGCATCTACTGTAGCCACAAGGGTCCTCAGCCCCCAAGACACTGGGGCAATCTGGGTGAGGGATTTTTTAACTGGAATGACACTGGTTTGCATAACCAGAGCTTCCAAATTACTTAGCAAAACACGTTTGCTTTTTAATTAACATGTGCTTGAAAAACAATGGTTTTAATTAAAGTTGGTGGGGGGGAGAGAAGGGATGGTGGGGGAGAATATTGCAAGCTCCAGGGCCCTGGTCAGACTTCTTAAAAATAAAATGGGAGACTTGCCCCAAGCTGGCAGAGGCTGGGAGGCCAGGATCCTTGGGGAGCCTTAGGAACATCCCTACCTGACTCCACTCCTCTACAGCTCCCTTGCTGAGAATTTACCCTTTTGCTGACAGTTTAATTACTCACTTATCCACTGTTCCCTGGGCCGTTCTGGAAAGGAGTGGTTTTTTTTAGAAAGCAGTCTTGGGGAGTAGATGAATGGGGGTCCACCAGACAGAAGGAAGAGTATGAGTGAAGTTCGAGAGTGTGGACCTTGTTGGGGGAACATTAAGTTTACTGGGGAGGGAGAGAGAGGAGGTGGGGGGAGGTGACCCATAATAAAGCCAGATCCCTGGTGGACTGGAAAGGTAGAGCTGGACCCAGAGCCACTGATGTCCAAGCCCCAGCGGAGGGGGCAGGGGTAGTACTGAGCTGGGGCCAGGAACATAGGGCTGGAAGGCGGGTGAGGCCATAGGGGACAGAGGGATTGGCAGAGGAAGGGGAAAGGCTGTGGAGACTGGAGACAGGAGGTGGCATGGGGCCTGGGGGCTTGCTGGTCAGATGCTGATGGGCTCTGTGGATTCAATCAGTCCAGCAGGGGGCAGTGTTGACCCCACCATCCTGCTGGCAGGAGATACCTACCCAGTAGGCATTCAGTAAATGCTTGAAGAAGGGAGAGAATGAGGAGATGATCCATCCAAATCAGCCTCACCATCTCCCCTTTCTGACCTTTCAGGGCCAGCACTGGGGTGCAGCCTGGGATCAAAGGTCAGCATGGAGATGGGACAGGATGACCGCCCCCTCACCCATTCAGACAAAGGGAGATTGAGAGGAAGCTTCTGGGGAGTGAGAGCACCCCCAGGGGTCAGGTTAGGTGACCTCAAACCCCCAGCTCCCAGTGGCCCCATCCAGGACCCTGTTTCTCATTAGGAGCCTTCTAGCCTCCCCCAGCCAGCACCCCAACTTGAAACATGCCTCCCTGTACTTAATTCATTACGTGCAGGGTGGGAGGCCCAGCAGGCGGGGGTTATTTTTCCCCTGAGCTCAGACATTCCTTGCTTTATTATTCTCCACGTTTCAAAGCAGCTGTTGCCTCCCCCGACCGCCCCCAGCCCGAAGCTCAGAGTCCAGAAGGGGCCTCTCCAGGGCTCAGAACACCAGAGGTTCCCACCTCTGGTGGGAGCTCAGAACACTTCCAGCCCGCACCAGAGGGAAACTAAGGCCCAGAGAAGAAGCCCCAGGGCAACCTGCAGGGACCTCCCTCTCCCATAACACTGCCTTCCTTGTCCGGAAACACCCCCTCCCGGCCACCTTCCACACAGGTGATCTCAGGGCCCCCTACACTGCAGAGCCAGCCCTTGCCTTCCAGCTCCAGGAGCAGGTGCTGGGATAGTCTTCAGGGCCCTAAAAAACTGAGTGCTGGGACTTCCCTGGTGGTGCAGTGGATAAGACTCCATGCTCCCAACGCAGGGGGCCCGTGTTCGATCCCTGGTCGGGGAACTAGATCCCACATGTATGCCGCAACTAAGTCCTCATTCTGCAACTAAAAAAAAAAAAAAGATCCCTCATGCTGCAACGAAGATCCTGCATGTGGCAAGTAAGACCTGCAGGAAGGGAGGGAGGGAGGGAAAAAGAAAGAAAACACTGGGGTGCTTTAAAAAGAAAAAAAAGATTTCTATTAAAAAAAAACCCTGAACCCCCACTGGCTCAGCAGCCTTACAGAGGGCAAGGCCTATCATGGAACAAGGGATCAACCTAGAAAATAGCAGGGCTGGGGTCAGCCTAGTGGATCACAGAGGGTTCAGGTCGGGGGAAAAACAGTTCTAAGGACCCAGTTTCTGAGGACTAGAGACGCCTGGACAGATTTTGGCCCTACGTCAGAGAGCTGCCTGCCTGGCCAAGCTGCCTCAACAGGGGGTGAGCTCCCTGTTTCTGGGGGTGTTCAAGCAAGCAGCAGCTCATCAGTCTTACCCTGGAAAAGACGTTGGCCCAGGTATCTGAGGCCCCTTCCTGCCCAACTTTGAGGTCAGAGTCGGGCTGGCAGGCACAGTACCCACTCCAGATGAACGGAATTAGGTGCGCCTCCCTGTTCACTCAGCTCTGAAGTCACAGGCACGACACAAGGACAGGAGACCTGGGAGCTGGGCCAGGGCCAGAGCAGGACCCGGCCAAAGCGTTTTCTTCGTGAGTTCACTACAAGCTCCTGGCACCTGGGAAGTGCTGGGAGCACAATAGATGTGTGATCACTGTGTACTGATGAGTTAAATGGGCCCTACTAGAGTTAGGAGAGGAAGGCAGCCTGCAGTGTTCAGGGCCTCCACCTAGGAGAGGGACTCTGACCACAGAGGAAACTGAGGCAGGAGCCCAGGCAGGGCAGGCAACCTGGGCGTGCTGGGAACTGAATTTCAAGGTCATTCTTGGCACTCTGTAACCATTTTGCCCCTGCTGACCCTATAGCCAGGCCTGTCCACCCTGAGTATGGGGCTTGACGGATGGATCCTTAGGTGCCCAGGAGGGTAGGAATCACTCCGTGATGTGGCCCTGGAGCCACAGCAAGCCTGGGGGCCCAGGGCCTGCCCACACCTCCAGCTCTACTCTCCAGACCAACCCCAGGGACCCCCTTACTACAAGGAAGGCACCCTCTGGGGGATGGACTACACAGAACCTGAGCCCCTGAGAGAGGGAGCAGCTTGCTACTAGCTGGCCCGAGCTGTCTCCACCTAGAGCTGTGGGATCTGGGTGTGTTACCCTCTTGGGGGGCCCCAGCCCAGGCCGTGCAGAGGAACCCCCTGGTACTCCTGGGATGTGCCCAGCTTCCCTTCTTATCCCTCAGCCCTGATAAAAAAAGCTAGAAGCCATTCAGTGTTTGCCTTCCTGCCCAGCAGCCACCGTCCCACACCATGTGCTGCAGCAAGGAATGAAAGGTCACTGCCACTGGCTTCCCACCAGAGGTGCACACAGGTATGGGCATCCAGCGATCTGGGGACACCTGGAATCTCAGGGTCCCAGACACTCCAACGAAGGGAGCTGAGGCATCTTCACTCATGTGCCCCACCCCCAAGCTCATCTGCACTGCCCCTGCCACGTCTCCACTCACCACTCCATCCCAACTGTTAGGGCCAGGCCTCTGTTAGTCATCATGGTGGAGCACAGTCGGCACCTGATTCAGACGAGCCTTGAGCCTGGAAAGGACCTGCCCCATTCAAGGGTCTCTATCCAGGGATTTGGGGAGATTTTCACTGCAACAAACTGTGCGACTGCCTCAGAACTTAAAAATGGACTTGTAAGGTCTTATTTTGCCAAGTTAAGACAAGGAAAACAACTGCCACCAGCTATCATCACCATTGTTTTATGAACAAAATAATATTCTTAAGGCAAATAAAAATAAAAATAAAGTAAGGCAGGATGCAGTCCCTGAATGAAAACAGCCAGGCCTTGAAGATGCATAAATTGAGCTTCATGGAAAACACGCAACACGGGCCTTATTCTTCTCCCATGAAAATTGTCTTGGATATTGTCACACGTTGGGCCCTGGAGCCTGAGGACACCCAAGTGCTTCCAGTCTCCAGCAGAGCAAGAATCCCTCCTGCAGCCTTCCTGACTGGAATTGGTTCCCCTCTGCTTGCACACCCCTTGGGACAGGGTGCTCACTGTCTCTCCGAGTTAGCTTGGGAGCTAGGGATGGCATCCTAAGCACCTTTAAGTGGCTTCCAAGCAAGCCTACTATGGGAGAGAGGGAAAGAGATGAAGAAGGGAGTGAGATGGACAAGGTACTGATGGGAGGGAAGACAGACCTCCAGACCCAGGGCATAGGAGTGGTGGGGGAAAGGGGTGCTCGTGTTCAGCCGGACCAAAGTATAAAAATTAGGAAGTTGGCAAAGATCTGAGACTTCCCAGGGAGCACCGTCTTCCCCATCTCTGGAGTTCCAGAGTCTTCCACTGCCTCACTCCATTCCCCAGCCCTGCAGAAAGGCTCTGACACACCCATTCTCATTCTCACCGAGGCCTCAGTAGATGTGCAAAGTACCCGGACCCACAGGCCAAAGAAGAGAGTGGAGATTGGAAGAAAATGGTGGAAGCTCAGGTGTCCACAGCCAGGCTGGGGAGGAGTGGCAGGCAGGCACCCTTCCCAGCCCTGACCTTCGAGGCCCTTCCCCATCCAAGGGGACCTGGGCCCTGGCTGCTGAGACTAGAGGGGCCTGTTGGGCGGGCGACCCTGGGGAGCCTCGTGTACCCACATGCACTCTACATTCCAGCTGTGCTCTGTCAGCGTTTGGGCAAACCAGCATTGTGTGGCTTTGGGAGGGCAGGAACAAATAACCCCCAAACTTGGGCAAGGGCGGACCTGGGGCTGGTTGGAAGGGGAACCCCAGGGAGGCTCTTCTGTGCTGGGTCACCGGGTTCAAGGTCTAGGGTCTTCCTGCTGTTCCCTGAGGTACCTGGGTTCCCTGGGGTGTGGCTGGCCCTGTACCCAGGCAGGCTCGCCCTAGCCCCCTCCCCTAAACCCTCCTTACCTCCCAAGGCCTCGGAAACAACAGCCCAGCACTCCGGCCTGGCACGCCCCCAAGCACCCCTTATGCAGCATGAGGACTGCCTCACACCACTGCCCAGTTTCTGTTGCCCCTCCTCCCTCCCACCTCATCTTCACACCCCCTCTGATTTTGTGCACGCCACTGCTTGGACCTGTTTAGTCTCCCCGCCCCTCCCCACATTCTCTTAAGATCTTTATCCACAGTCTGTCAGCCCCTGTGCCACTGAGCGCTTTGAGCCCCACAGTCCAGGGCCTCATCCCTACAGTTTGATTTCCTTCCTTCTAGTGACCTGCTTAAGGATTTCCTCCAATATTTGATTTCTTCAGACCCTGCCTGACTTCATTTTGCCTCGACTTGAATTTCTGGCCTTCTTGTCCCCCGACTCAGTGCTACCTAATCCATGTCCCAGTGGTGACCGACCCCAGGATCTCTGCAGATGGCAGGCATCTGGAGAGAAGATGCAGGCTGTGGCAGGGAGCCGTGCAGAGACATCAGAGCAGAGGAGGGATGGTTGGTCCTGGGGTTGTGAGGCTGAACTCTGCCCCCGGCCCCCTAGACCCCTGCCTGCCCCACTGACCCTCTGGTTCAGCCTGGACCAGGACTGGAGAGGTAAATGTTCCTGACACCTTACAGAGACCTCAGAGATGAGGCCTCGGGCCAGATGGGGGAAGTAAGGCATAGAGAGACCTCAGACCAGACTCCAGCCTTATGGGGCACGTGACCTGGCACCTGAGGCATGGAGGGGACCAGGCTGACATGAGGGCAAACGCTTTGCCACACCCACCCCTTTCCACCGGCCGCAGGGACATGGGCTGGACCACCCTGCTTGAAGGGGGAGCTGGGACCAGTGTTTATGCAACTGTGGGGAGGCCACAGCCTGGCTGGCAGTGCTGCCCGCCCAACACAAGCACTGACTCAGCAGAGCCCCCCAGCACGTACACACTCAGACATGCACACAAACAGACACAGACACACACACAGAGGTAAACATACACGTGCACGTGCACAGACAAGTGGACACCGGCATTCGCTGGTATACAGACACACACTCACAGACACACTCACAGACACAAGTACACAGGCAAACTTGTGCATGTATGCACACACGGACACAGGGACACACAGAAATGCACACACATTTCACCCAGCCAAGGTAGGAGGGAGGCTCCTGAGTGAGGAGAAGCCTCACCCCTGCAGCTGAGTTCTACCCTCTAGGCCCCTCCACTCTGACACTCACACCCACAGCCCGTGACCCAAGCCCACACATGGTCAGCACAGCCACATATAACAGGCAAAATGCCCCAGAGTGGCATCACGGCCATGACTGGGACAGAGACACATTCTAAGTGGAGTAGAGCCCCAACAAGGGGGACCAAACAGCCCCAGGCAGAGCTCAACAGACACAACAGCCCCAGCTCTGTCCGTGCCAGCCCCCCACCGCCTGTCCACGCCCAGTCCACACTTGAAGACTGGCAGGTGGGAGCTGCAGAGGGTCTCGGGGGATGTGTGGGATACTCCCTTCCACTGCCAGGCCAAGCCGAGTAGGGTGGTAGCTCCCAGGAACTAGGGGAGCCTGCAAGAAGGAGGGTGTGTTTGGGGGAGGGCTGGGGGCACTGCAGGACCATCTGGAAACCAGAGGAGGGGGCAGGCTTTCTTGTGAGAGCAGGACACATACTCCCTGGGATCCCAGATACATGGAAACTTGGAGGCAGGACCACTTCTTGCCTGGGGATGGCTGAGAACAGGTGTGATCCCTGCCTACAGGACTCAGCCAAGGGTGGAGAGAAAAAGCTGGGACCACTCAGTCCCATGTGGATCCTGGAGACTTTTGAAGGGGAACTCAGCTGTTCCTGGGCTTGGTGTCCAAGAGCAAGGTGGCTGGGCGGGCAGGAGCTGGGGCCTGCCCAGAAGGATATTGGCCAGTCTCTCTGCCCTGACTGGGGCCAAAGGGAGACCCTGCTCTCCTCTGTGGGGGTCCGCAGCCACCAATTGGCCAGGGAGGCTAGCCAGAGTCCAGCAAAGTCAAACATGCACAAGCAGACACCCTTACTAGCAGAGGCCACTGCAGCAAGTCCACTAGTGCCTCCATTCCCTGCCCTACCAGCCAGCCAGACTATGCACCATGAAAGGGCAGACCACGGTCCCTCACTCCCACCCCACACCAGATCCGGGGCTGGAGTGGACTGTGTTTAGATAAGGAAAGGAAGAAGAAAGCCTCAAAATCTGCCCAGAATGTTGCTGAGAGTGTCTTTAAAAATGACCTGGAATCTGATCACTTATCACCATCTCCACTGGACCACACATGTATCTTCTTCTCTCTCCTGGACCCTCCTACCTGCGGTCCCTGCTTCCGCTCACGTGCCCCAGTCTATTCTCCACATAGCAGCCAGAGTGATGCTGATAAAACATCTCCCCAGAGCACACACCAAAGCCCTTCCCACGGCCCAAGGACCCTCCACCACATCCTGTCGCCTCCCCACCGCACTCTCTGCTCCCGTCTCTGCTGGAATGTCTTTGCTCTGATGCCCTCATGGCTCCCTGGAGCAGATGCGGAAGTATTGCCCCACACAAATGTTCCAGCCTGCCTCTGGGGCCCTGCCCTAACCAGCGAAGGTGGGAGCTGGTAGATAAATAGTCTGGTTTCCTCATGCCCTCAGTGAGACACCACCACCATCTCCTGGAGGTCCCCAGTGGGGCTGAGCCCCCGTTGCCCACAGGGTCTTCTGCTCCCATGCACCCTAAGGACTTCCTTCCCTGCCCAGCTGCTCTCCCGTGCTCCCTGGGGCCACCTCCCAGGGACACTACTTACATTCAGGTCCTTGTCTGAGCTCTGCTTCTGGGAAAGTCCAGCCTAAGACACTCCATCTCGCCTCTCTTTTTTGTGTTTATCTTCCACAACGATTCCCCATTCCTCCCTCCCCACAACCCCCAGCAACCACCATTCTACTCTCTGCCTCTATGAATTTGACCACTCTAGGAACCTCGTTTGAGTGGAATCATATTGCATTTGCCCTTCTATGTCTGGCTTATTTCACTTAGCATAATATCCTCAAAGTTCATCCATGTTGTACCAGGTGTCAGAATTTCCTTCCTTTTTAAGTCAGAATAATATTCCATCGTACGTACAGACCACATTTTGTTTATCCGTTCATCTGTTGACGGCCACTTGGGTTGCTTCCACCTTTCAGCTATTGTGAATGATGCTGCTCTGAACGTGAGTTTACAAACATCTCTTCAAGTCCCTGCTTTCAATTCTTTTGGATATATACTCAGAAGTGGAATTTCTGGGTCATATGGTAATAATGTTTTAAATTTTTTGAGGACTTTCCATACTTTTTCCACAGCAGCTGCACCATTTTACATTCCCACCCACAGTGCCCGAGGGATCCAATTTCTCTACCTTCTCCGCCAACCCTTGTTATTTTCTGTTTTCTGCATAATAACCATCCTAATGGGTGTGAAGTGGTATCTCATCGTGGTTTCGATTTGCATTTCCCTAATTAGTGACATTGAGCATCTTTCACGTGCTTATTGGCCATTTGTCTATCTTCTTTAAAGAAATGTCTATTCGGGCTTCCCTGGTGGCGCAGCGGTTGAGAGTCCGCCTGCCGATGCAGGGGACACGGGTTCGTGCCCCGGTCCGGGAGGATCCCGCATGCCGCGGAGCGGCTGGGCCCGTGAGCCATGGCCGCTGAGCCTGCGCGTCCGGAGCCTGTGCTCCGCAACGGGAGAGGCCACAACGGTGAGAGGCCCACGTACAACAACAACAAAAAAAAAAGAAATGTCTATTCAAGTCCTTTGCCCATTTTTGAATTGGGCTGTTCGTTTTGTTGTTGTTGTAGGAACCCTTTATATATTCAGGATATTATCTCTCCTGTTTTCAATTTTTGCCCAGCCATTGCCTTCTCAGATACTCACTGACCTCATTATTTAACATGTCATTTGCCTCCCAACACAAACACACACACACACACACACACACACACTGCACACAGACTGCACAGCCCCTCCCCTACTCTGGGCCCCTCCCCAGCCTTTATCACTGGTTGACACACTTTATGGCTTTGGTGATTTGTCAGCTTTGTCTGAGTGCCACAAGGGTGAAGGGTTTGGCTGCTTCCTCCACTGCAGTGTTCCCAGGGCCTAAAGAGTCTGGCACACAGTAGGTGCTCCATAAATGCTGAAAGGATGAAAGGAAGGGAAACAGACTCCTGCATACACACTCACAGCCCCTCACAGACTCTCACATACACTGCCGCCACTCCTCCCACACATACGCACACACGTACTCTCACACTCACAGTCCTGCCATGCTCGCCGCACCACACAAACGCCCTGAGGCAGCCTGATCCGTGCAAGCCTCAAACCCGCTCTCATACACCCACACACTCATCTCACAAGCAGATGCATTCACATCCAAATGCACCCTAGCAGGGCTGCCCTGACCTCCTGAGTCCTCCTGGCCTGCAAGCTGTTTCCTACCCTGTGTGGCCCGCTCCACACTCTGGGCCCTTGATCTCTCCACAACCCTTATCTCTAGGGCCCCCGAGACTCTCTACAGGGCATTGCTCTTCCTCCCCTTCAAACCAGAGTGGATGACCTCCTCCAGGAAGCCTCCCCTCACCCTCCCCACTGAGCTCTGAAAGGAGGGGAGGGCCTGGCCCCAGAGCAGGGTGTGACAGTGGGGCTGGCATTTGCAAGGGTGTGTGCATCTCCTCCTGTCATTGCAGGGGTGGTGCACTTGTCTTCTGCTGAGAAGCCCAGGGCTGAGAAACCACTGGTGGACCCCGGATTCTCGCCCTCTGACCTAGAGCCACAACACAGGCAGAGAGACCGGAGTCAGGCAGGGGTCTCAGGCCTCTTCGGCTCTGACAGCCTGGGGACAGTGAGTCAGGCAAAGCCATTCTCTGCTCTGGGCCTCAGTTTCCCCACCTGTGACATGGGTGGCTCTGGGCCAGTGCCCTTCAGTTCCCTGATTGCTGGTTGTGGAGTGAGACAGCTCAGACAGCGCTCTCAGGCACCGAGTGGCAACCCTGTGTTAGAGGCCAGAGCATGGCTACTGTCTCCAGAAGTGCGGCAGGGCACCCGGTCCTCGTCCAGCTCAGCCCAGTGTCCTGGTGGGCAGGCTCGGAGAGTTTGGCACACCAGATGGGACAGTTTTGATGTGGTGAGCAAGGAGGCAAGATTTCAAAGTGATTCCTCTCGTTTTGTCCAGGGCTCACCGTGTGTGGCTCATAGATTTTTATAAAGGTCAACCAAAGGGCCACAGAGAAGAGAGAAGGAAGGAGGGAGGAAAGGAAGGAAGGAACGAACAAACAAATGAATGAACGAATGGAGGGAGGGAGGGAGGGAGGGAGGGAGGGAGGAAGGAAGGAAGGAAGGAAGGAAGAAGAGAAGGAAGGGAGGAAGGAAGCAAGGGAGGGAGGAGAGAGGAAAGAAAGAAGGAAGGAAGCCATTTATTCATGAGGCCCAAGGGCCAGGGACAGAGATGCAGTCACAGGCAAGTGCAGCCTGATGGGGAGAGATGACAGCCCCGCAGAGCTGTGCAGAGAGAGCCTGTGCAGGAGTCTCAGTGTGCTCCCCTCCGTCCCACAGACTGCAGGCCACTGGTGTCAGCAACTCGAGTGGAAGAAGAGCTGTCCCCAGCACGGCCTCCCCCGGGCTCCCTGAGAGCAAAGGCAGTCACAGGTTACAGTGGAGAGGTGCAAGCAAGGCTGCGGGATGTCAGCTGAGAACTGGAATTGGTGGAGTTGGGGAGGTGGCAACAGGGGATCTGGATGACAGAGGCAGGAGGGGGACAATAGGGCTGAAATCAGCAGAGGTGGCAAAGGTGGTAGCAGGTTTGGAAGGGAGGGTGGGAGGTCTCACCTGGGGCAAGAGGTTCAGCTGGACATGATGTGCTGGACAAATGCTGAAAAGAAGGAAAGAGTGAGCAGCAGGGCTTCGGCCCTGGGTAGCCAAAGGTGGCGACCTAGGATCCTAATGCCCCGCTCCCGCCAGCAGACTCCCTGCCCTGCTGAGTTTACCTTTGTAGTTGATGCAGCCATTGGAGTCCTCTTGCCCAGCCATCAACTTCTCCACCTCATCTTCTGTCAGCCTCTCACCTGGCAGGAGTGGAAAGCTGAGTCAGCACTGTTGAGGCGTGAAGGGTGGGGGGCCCCCTGAGCCCCGCTGGATGGTGGGTGTGCCTCTCCAGTATTCCCACACCTCATATTGGTACACACAAGACCTGGGCTGTCACCCTTATTTCTGAAACCAGAAGAATCAGTGACAAGTCAAAAAGGGCAAGGCCTGGGGTGCAGGCCTGGCACTCTCTCCGAGCCTGGGCTCTGTCCGTAACAGTGCCATCTTGCTGTTCAGGCCACCAGCACACACTGTCCCCTGTCCTCAATAGGCTGGTGGGACTCCCTCCATCAGGAGTAGGCCAGGTCCCCCATCTCCCTGGAAGCAGTCCCTCGGGGCAGCCCTTCAAGGCTAGAGGAAGGACACATAAGATAGAGCTGGGGACCTTAGGGGATGACCATGGAGGGTACCAAGAGACACCACCACTGTTCCCCAGACAAGTGTGGCACTTTCCCGCCTCTGTGCTTTTGTATGTGCTGTGTTGCTTCCCCCACTGGAATGCCCACTGCAGTTTCCCTCACACCTCCTAGCCCCCAGTCACACACACACACACACACACACACACACACACACACACACACACACAAAACCCCAGAGACCAGCACAGGGCTGAGCACACAGTAGGCACTCAGTAAATGTCTGGTGCAGGAAAAGTTCACTTTGCACAGACACAATTGGTGCTCAATGAACATTTGCTGTAGGAAAACTTCTCTTTGAGAAAGGAACGCTCCTGCCAGCCAGGCACCTGACAGCGGGGGGTCAAGAGGCAGGTACAGTACCTCCTCGGCTCTGGAATTTGACCTTGAGGCAATGAACACAAGGACTGGATTGATCCCCCTGGATGTACCGCCCTGCCCCACACTGTCCCCAGAGCTGTTCCTATCCCCCTCCAGTTCTGTGAGCTGCAGCAGCTGGCTTTCTTTATCCCCACCTAAATTTCTAAATTCCCCACATTTCCGTCTCCCGCCATCGAGGCACCTTGACTGCATCACCCTCCATTTCACAAGTGAGAAACAGGCCCGCTGGGTGACAGAGTGGTTTCCCCCGGATGCCCCAGGAAAGAGAGAGTGGGGTGGGGAGGAGGCTGCCCTCACCCAGCGTGGCCAGCACGTGGCGGAGCTCGGCGCCCATGACCGTGCCATTGCCCTCCTTGTCGAAGACCCGCAAGCCCTCCACAAAGTCCTCGAAGGTGCCCGTGTCCTTGTTCTTGGAGATGTGCTGGAGCATGGGCAGGAACGTGTCAAAGTCCATCATCTTGGAGTTAAGCTCTGGGGAGAGATGGCCCAAGCATCAGGCTCTGAGGGGAGATGGGCATCCCCCCCACTGTGTCTGGCAATGAGGAGCTATTGCCCTCACCCAGCTCCCAATGCGCTCTACACCAGTTTGTCATTTACAAAGCACTCCACCATCACAAGGCACTTTACAGTCAACTGAGAAATGCATTATTTACATCGTCCTTTGCTGTTCACAAGGACAGTGGCACGACAGTGGGCTCTGACTAGCACCTCTGCTCTTCTTTGGGGGAACAGTTCTCTCTAGCGTCTATTTTTCTTATCAACCCCGCTCTCCCCACACCTGTGATTGGTCGAGAGCAGCTGGGCCGATCAGAGACCTTCTCTGGGACTTCTGCACCTGTGGCGAGGGCTTGGGTCTCACTCCTCCTTGGGGCAAAGCAGGCAACCCTCTCTGGCCATGGTGGTGAGGGAAGCTGACCCTGCCCCACAGAGGGATGCCCAGGAGGCCAGGAAGGACAGGGAGAGCATATGGGATGCTGAGGCCAGACACAGCCTGGCCTGCCCTCACACCTGCTACTGAAGCTAGTTCGCGCCGTTGTCAGTCCCCTACGACCAGGAGGCCTGGCAAATAGGCATGGGGCCAGATGGTACAGGAACCACCACTGCTCGTCACCTTGTCAGCATCACCTGAGACTGGCCTCAAGGTCCTCCTCCAGACAACGGGAGGACGTTAGGAGAATGCACAGCAGGGGAGTTCCCGTGTTGTCCCACCAGCGATGGCAGCCCACCCTGGGGGTCTCCCCCGGGACAGGCCCTAATGGGGACACATCTCAGGCCGGGCGTACCAACCTTCCTGCTTCGGCTTCCCTAGGACTCGGAGCACCTCGGCCTGTGTAGGGTTCTGGCCCAGCGCCCGCAGGACATCCCCACACTGCCCATACGTGATCTTCATCTCACACTTGGGTGTGCGGTCGTACAGCATGAAGGCTTCCTTGAACTCTGCCGGGAGAGGGCGTGAGCTGCGGGCACTTCTAGAGTCAGCCCCCTGACTCGCCCCACACTGCAGGGGAGGACTCTCAGCCTGGGGGACCCGGGCCCCAACCCTGCAGCCCCTGGCTCAAAACCCCCACTCACCTTCAATCTGCTCCGGTGTAAACTCGATCTGAAAGGAGACCCCCAAAGATTTTGAGTGTCTGGTTCAGAGGATGGGGCCAGGCGTCCTCCTGGTGCCTCCGTGCCCAGACCTGGCCTCAACCCCTCAGCTGCCCCAACCCGTCCACATTCCAGGATTCCAGCTTCCACTGCCCAGGACCTCCTGCAGTCCACCTTGACTCCCTCCTGCCTCCTTACCCCTCCCGCCATCCCGCCTGAGGACCTTGGGTCTGCAAGTGCCCAGACCCTGACACCAGGTAGGCCTCATCAGGGGAAGTGGTGAGGAGGGAGGCCTGGTGCCCTGAATCCCCAGCCCAGGGTGGGCCTTACCTGAGGCCCCTGGTCCTGGACAGACGTGCCTGAAGCACAGACTGGCTTTGCCAGCTCTGCCAGGCCTGGGGCCCAGTGGGTAGACTGTCCACATAAGTGAGATGGGAGGCCTCATCTCACCAGGGCAGGGGCGGGAGGAGGAAAGGCGAGGGGGCAGGCCAGAGAGCCCTGTCACCATGAGAACATATTTGCAGGAGGGGGTGTGTGTGCGATGTGCGTGTGCGTTCGCACACCTGTGTGTGCATCTGTTTGCATGTGTCTGCCCCCCACAGAGCCCTCAAGGCTGGGCACTTTCACTCACGTGGCCCTGCCTACACCTGAGTCTTACACAGTCCCGTCCATAGCGTGGCACAGCAGGGGGCCAGGGCCCAGCGGTTGTGTTTGCTGAGGCCACATCAGGGCCACCTGAGGTCAGGAGGCCTCCTGGGACCCAGTTTCCCCCTCCTCACTTGGATACCAGGTCTATTTTTATCACTGCAGTCACTCGCCCCAAGGTCAAGGTCGCACAGGGGAAAGGAGCTTGGGGGAGGGGGACTTGACTGGCGCCTCTCCCACTGCTGCTCCCTTGGAGTCCCCTCCAACAACCTCAGTAGTGCACACCAGTGCAGAGGGGGATCCTGCCCCTGTCACCCTGCTGGGTTGTCCCTCCCAACCCTCGGGCTTAACCCTGTGTTGGGAAGACCAAGTTGTTGTTCCTGGCCCCGCCGAGAGCTCTCTCCACCAAGAAGCCTGCTGAGATTACGGGCCCTGGGCCCCTGGCACAGCTTTCTGCAGGGGTCACAGGAGAGGCCTCACTACTTCCTCTGCTCAGAGGGGAGTCTGTGCAGCCTCGGATCCGGTGAGACCACACAATGCCACCTTGGGCCCTAGGGTTGTCTGACCCTCACCAGGGGGCCTGCGGGACACAAACCTGGGGTCTGGGGATGGTCAGGAGTCAGAGTCAACTCCACGGAGCACTTGCCATGAGTGGTTCCCAACAGCCTGTGAGGAGGACTTATTGTCCCATTTTATAGCTGACGAAACTAAGCCTTAGAGCAGTGACGGGAACGGAGCAGAGTTGGGATTTGAGCCCGTGTATTGAGGGACAAGGTAGGTGCCTCCAGGAAGGGCTCAGGAATGGAGGTGGACCTGTGCAGATGGGCTGCAGGTCTCGCTGGGGACCGCGAAGGGCTGGGAGGGCTCCATGGGGCCCCTCAGCCAGCAGCCAGGGCAGCGGTGGCCAGTGGCCAGCCGAGAACAGGCAACGGGCAGGACATGGGTACATGCCCCTACGCAGATGCCGCAGGTGGGAGTCATGGCTCGTTCTCCAGGTTTAGACTCTGAGAAAGGCTTTCAAGCCAAGCCGGGGAAGGGCCCCTGGGGCCACTGGTCACAGTTCCAAGACCACCTTCCTCCATGACCTACCCAGACTGGCTCAGTATCGCCAGCTCAAAGCTGAGGCCCCACCAGCTCTGGGGCTCAGGGACCTTGGCAGGGGTGAGTGTGACCCAGACTGGGCAGGAGCCCTGCTTCCCTTTACTCCCCACCCTGTCCACCCTGGGGAACTTGGTATGGACTTAAGACCCCGCAGCTGGACAAGAAAGATCCCTGCCTGGCTGCGGGGGTGAGGGGCACAGGCAGGTCCAGGATTCCCCAAGGATGTGAGGTCCAGGGAAAAGGACAAGGGAGAGTCAGTTTCCAACCACCAAAAAGATAGTCCCTTCAGCAGCACTGGGGGAGTCCTGCCTGATGTCTGACCACCCTCCCTCCTGCTGCAGCCCTCCTGATGCCTGAAGCTTCCAGCTTCAGTTCAGTACTCACTTTCTGGAGCCTGGTCTTCCACGGGGTAGATCCACTCTGGGATTCACTGACCTACCCTGCCCTTCCCACGGAAACCCAGCTCCCACACCCACCTTGACCTTGGAGGCATCGAACTCAGGTTCCTTGGGGGGCTCTGGTACAGGTGCGGGTGCAGGTGTGGGAGCTGGAGCTGCCTTGGCGCCTGCCTTGGCGTCATCCTTCTTGGGCTCTGGCTTTTTGGGAGCCATGGAGGTTGTAAGCAGAGAGGGAACGTGGAGAGAAGGAAGCAGAGAGCCGGGTAGGTGAGCCTTCCCGGTAACCAGCCTTTATCCTGCCTGGACACCTCATGACCCCAGCCCCACCCCTGCAGAGCACAATGGGGACAGAGCCATAAAAGGACATTGGCTAGCCTCAGGGGCTATTTTGGGGCCTGGGGGGGCATTGTTCAGTCTCAGGAATGGGTGGGGGAGAGGGAGGGCTCTTCATTCCTCCCAATCACCTGTTGGGAAGAGAGCGGGGGAGGGGAGGACAGAGGTCGGTGCTCAGCCCACACACACACACCCTCAAAAGCACACGCACACACGCAGGGGCCCTGCTGCCCCTCAGCAGGTCAATAAACTGAAAGGGTGCAGAAGGTTGCACCGAGCATGTGTTGTGTGTTGTGTTGGGGGCAGGAGGACTGGGCACCCCTTGAGTTAAACTTCCCATCTGTGCATTGAATTCCCATGTGTCTGTGCCCGTGTGTCTACACGGAGGGGGAGAGGGAGGTCTGTGTGTGTCCATGTGTGTTGTCTCCGTTTGGCTGGGTGTTTGTATGCAGAGGGGGTCTGTGTCCACGTGGGGGATGACCTACTCCAGTCCGCGGGTGCTGCTTCTGTGTGTTTGTGTCTGGGTGTTCATCATGCCTGCGTGAGTGTCTGGTCGTGGCTCGCAGGCAGCTGCAGCCCATCTCTGAGAACACCCTAAATGGCAGTAGGATGGGGTCTGCTCCCTCGAGGGCGGTCACCCAGCCTAGTTCAACAGCCAAGCAGCCTCCACAGCCTCCCGCATCAGCACCTGCCCGACCCTGAGGTCGGTTTCTTGGTTTCACCCTCACTTCCTATTGCCCCTCTTCCACAGCTCCCTGCGACCCACTTTCCCCACACACCCCAGGGCCTGCTCCCCGCCAGACCCTTGCACACACTGCACCCTCTGCCCTTGCCCCTCTGCTTGCAGCATTCAAGGCTCGGCCGCACTGCACCCTCCTCCAGGAAGCAGTTTCCACTGCCCCATGTTGCCCTCTGCTGACACTTTTGGTGGGGTCCTGAGAGGGTCTGCCTCTCTGAAGGACCCCAGGGCGCTGGAAGAGGTTTGCCTCCCAGGTGCCCAGTCTAGGGTACGCCCCCCCCCGCCCCCAGTTCCTACCCACAATGCCACCCCAGATGGCAGTGACAGAGGGCAGCCTGGCTGGTCTACCATTTCAGAAGCTGGGGGGAGGAGGGAAGGCTGAGGTGGCGTAAGGCCCTTCCAGGCACAGAACTCGGAGAGTGGGGACATCTTGCAAACACATTGGCCTCCATTCCTTGCCCAGTGTCTGTGCCGGGGGGTGGGAAGGAGGTGTTCCCTATTATTTTTAAATGCCTGGAGCCTTTGATAGAAACTTCAGAGGCATTGCCCCCTCTCCTGGCCCCTGGGGATTTCCCAGGTGTAGGGAGGCACCGTGGGTGGAGCCTGAGGTGAAGATTCACTTGGGCCTCTACCTGGATGCCCCCAACGTCCCCCTGCTGAGCCCAGGTCCTTCTCATCCTGTCACTCAGCCTCATGGTGAGGGGAACAGCAGTCCAGGGACAGGGCTGGGTCCCCTCCTAGCTGGAACACAGGACATTCCTCCCCTCATCTGGAGGGCAGAACACCGCACATCTGGAAATCTGACAACATCCGGCGCTGGGGGAGAGGCAAGTTTTTCACTTTTCTTCCAGATGTTTGGCAAGAGTATTAAGAAAGAAAGGGGTGGAGGAGGATCCTCAGAGACCAGCCAGAAATACCACAAGAGGAGAAGGCAGACAGAGGGGGACACAGACAGAGAGACCTCTGGGTGGCCCCATCACCCAGACCTGCTGACCCTCAGGACAACTGACCCTGGACACCCTCGAGGGCTCCCACCAGCCACAGGCACAGCCAACAAGACACCACCCAATCCCCTTTCACTCATCATGGGGGAAACCGAGGCCCAGAGCCTTGGACATCCACAGGGGTGCCCAGAACACCGATCTCACTGTTGCATCCACACACAATTGCTATCCCTTGGAAACCACTCAGCATCAGTGGGAACAGGAGTAGATGAGTGACATGGGCCTCCTGAGGCTTGGTTCCCAGGTTTGCAGACTCATGCAGCCTGCTACAGCCACACAGAGCCATCTTCCTCTGCTTGGTGAGGGGGTGTCTTGGTCCTCTTCCCTCGAGCACAGGGCAGATATGGTCCTATAGTGGGGACGCCGTGTACAGAGCCATCCTCCACTCCCTCCCCAGGGCTCAGATGGGCCTTTGACTGTCCGAGCTCTGGCTCCTGGGAGCAGCAGTGCCCTAGGCTCACCCCACAGGGCCACTCTCAACCCATAACTAATGCCTAGACCCCAGCAGGGACTCTGCAGGGATCACCCCCCCTTGACTGCCAGCAACATGCCTGCCGAGGACAGGAGGAAATTAAGGGGTGGGCAGGTGGGCAGGCAGGTGAACAGGAGAGGGGACTTAGTGACAGGGAGAGGCAGGCACTGGGTAGCAAAGACGAGCCACACAAGGCTTGGCACTCACCTCTCTCTCCCAGGTCCCAGCCTGGGCTCCATGCCCCTTGGGAATGACAGCCCAGCAGACAAGATCCTGGCAGAGCCTGTGGGGAGAGACAGGGGTCTGGATCCCTCTTCTTTGACTCCCCCAGCTCCATTGTCTGAGTTGTGGCCCAGCCTGATGCAGACAGCACATCCCAGAGCCCTCTCTGGGGGCAGCCACCTTACCTCCCCCTCCCCCACCTGAGGAAACTGTGGGCCCTGACTTCTGAGGAGCCCATGAACAGAGGCAGGAGACCCCTGGCCACACTGGCCTCCTTCTTTGTTCTTTCTAGCCCCCATGCCTTTGCAGAGGCTTTCCTCCCTCTGGTGTCCCTGTCTGGGACCCTGGCCATGGCTTGTTCCTTGTCACTTCTGGGTCTCAGTGAGATGTCACCTCCTACGAGAAGCCTCCTCAGACTACCCTGGACCTGCTCCCTCTGCCCTGCCTCTCAGCTGGACTCCCCATCCTTGCACACCCTAAAATGAGCTGTTTCCCTGTTATCTTGTCTCTTATGTGTGCCCCCCCTCCCATGAATGTCAGCTGGCATAGGAGGAGTTTTTGGTCTTCCAAGGCTGTATATCCGTAGGGTCTAGAACAGAGCCTGGTACACAGTAGGCACTCCATAAATGTCAGATGAGCAAATGTCCCAAACATCTCAATTTACCCACCTCTCACAGGGGGACTGGAACGCTTTTCTGAACCCCATCTCTGGAGGAAGGCAAGGGGAGATTTGCGGATTGACTGACAGTACTTGTGTCTGCCGGGGGCACCCCAGACAGCAATGCAGCCATCGCTGCCCCTCAGCCCACCTGCCGCCTCCCTCCACGCAGGCCTGCTCTTCATGCCACTCCCCCATCCGTTGCTAAGACTCCTCTCAAGAGCCTGAAGTGGTAGGGACGACCGGATGGTATAGGCAGTGACTTGACCATGAGGACCAGCCAGCAGGGGGCGTAAAAGGGATAGGAACTGGTCTTTGGATCCTGAACCCAAACCCCAGAAACCAGGATCCCAACCCAGATCCCAGACTGCAAATCTGGAACCTGGAACGCCAAACCCAGACCACAGACCCAGGCCTCAGAATCCGAACCCCAAACTTAGATCCTGGAACTCAGAGCCCAGGACCAGATTCTGCTCTGGGGACCCAGACTCCAAAACCTAGGATGCCAAAGCCAGACCTTCAACCCAGACTCCAAACCCTAGACAGCAGGCCCAGGACCCAGGACTCTAAACCCAGACTCCAGGCCCGTAAACCCAAACCTAGACCCCAGACCCTGGACCCAGGACAGGGGCTGCTGGTTTTCCAAATGGGCACTGCCTCCTGCCCTGTGTAGACAAGGGTGGAGCAGGGGAGGGGTTAGCTCTTGGCTAACAGCAGGGGTGAGTGCTTGGCAGACCTTCCTGCTAGTGTTCAGAGGGGTATGAGGAATGTCCCTCATCCTGTCAGAGCCAATTTGGGGAACTCAGAATACGGTGGCCACATGGAGGGAATGGTGGGGAGTGAGGAGAGGGATGGATACGTGAGGCCTGGCTATCCCCTGGGCCCAGGAACCAAAGTCAGGGAAGGAGGGTCAGGCTCCCCACGTGCCCTTGTCCCCCTGGCCGCAGGCTCCTCAGACTGCCCTGGCCCGCCCAGGACCGCCCCTCCTGTCCAAAGCCTTTGGGCTGGGACGCAGGCCCAAACTTCCCGGAGGAGTCAAGAACGTGGCCTGGGCCAGACCCAGAGCCTTAGAAGTAGGTCAAATGTTGCTGTGCAGCAGGTCCTGGGGACCCCATCTGGGCATGGGCAGGCCCACGGGCTGCAGCTCACCCACCAGGGCACAAGCGTGTACTCACATAGATGTGGACTCACCACTACACGCCCATAAATACAGACCCTACACAGGGCCACTAGTTCCTGCCCAACTGCTCAGATGAGGGGACTGAAGCCCCAAGAGGGGCAGGAGCTGCCCAGCAACTCTGGATAGAGGTGGCACAAGGCAGCCACGAGGACCCAGAGAAGGAGAGGAATTTCTGCACCATCCCACGCCCCTGGAGCCTTGGGTGAAAGTCTGACTCCAAGGAGGACTTCCCAGCAGAGCTGCTCTGCCACCAACAGGATGTGGCCTGCTTCCCAGAGGCACAGCCCCAGGCCTTGAAAGATGGGAAGGAGTGGCCAAGGGGGAGGCAGGAGACTTCATATGCTCTTGTGACCCAGGCCGGTCCTGGCTCCTTTTGTCCTCAGTTTCCCCATCTGTACAATGGCCATGGGTGGGGCAAAGTGATCCTGAGTTCGAAAGACAGTCACTGACCCTGAGCAGTGATGAGCCCGTCCTCGCCACCCCCATGCCACACACAGACAACTCTGTCCTCAGCAGGCCAAACACACCCCTCAGGCCCCTCCTTCTGCCCACTGTGCTGACGGGGACCAGATGCTCCAACCTTGTGGTTCTGGGGGTGGGGGTGGCAGGGCCCAGCGGGCTGGCAGACAAGCCCTGGGTTTGGCCCAGGGACCTATAATCAGCTCCTGCCCCTCTGATCCCGGCCCAGGACTGACGCTTGGGGCTGTGGTGTTCTGGCCGGCTGTGGCCACGGCCGCTATATTTGGGAGCCCAAATGAGGATGAGGGAGGGGTGGGCAGGCAGGAGCCTCCAGGGACCAGTGTCTCATGGGGGACAGGGTGGGGGACACTGTTGGCCAGGCTTGTTCCCTTATGGAAGGAGGGCACAGCCTTGACTTCAGGGGCCCAATCTGAGGGGCGTGCTCTGCTCTCAGGGGCCTGGCCTGGGGGTCATCATCCCTGCCCTCAGTGGCCGGTCTAAGGAGGTAGACTGAAAGTCTGAGTGCATGAGAAAGGGGAGGGGGGTGCTGACAAGGTGAATGGGAGTGGGAAAAAGGCTCTCAAAGGGCAAGGTATGGGGCAGAGGGGTCTGAGATGCGAGGGATAGGAGGAGGGTGCGCCAACATGCTACGCAAAGGGATGGAGAAAACAAAGGCCGGAAGCCGGGGTCCAAGGGAAGGGAGTGAGGTGCAGCCGTAGCCCTGGCTTCCCGGTTCTGCCTGCTGGTCTAGCTTCTAGAGGGGCCCAGCCCATCCCCCAGCATGGCCTGCGGCCTCTCTGAACTACCCTGGACATTCCCCGCCGTTGGGCCAAACCCTGTACTCTCCCACCAGCAGTTTCCCAAAGAGCAAATATTTATTGTCCTTGGAAGAAAAAAAAGAGTCCCCTTTTAGGATCAGGGTCTGGGAGCTGCTACTGAGGCTTGCAGGGGTTCAGCAGCGGCCTGAGATGACCAGAAACCCCACCTAGAGGCTGAAGGCAGAGGAAGGAGGATGAGCTGGCCTCAGAGGAGAGGGGCCGCGGCTGCCCCAGGCTGCTGGGCGGGGGCTCTGCCCAGATCTCCATCTCTCCAAAATTTCCCCAGAATAGGTCTGAGGGTGTACAGACTCCGTCCCCACGGCATGAGGTATGAACGTGTGTGTGAGCAGGTAGATGTGTGCAGTCTGTGTGTGCTCAGATGCATCACTGTGGGCAGGAGGATGGGAACACATGTGTGATCCTGTGGGCGTGTGTCACACGAGGCTGTGACCCACATGTGTGTAGGAGCACGCCTGGGCGCTCCTGGCTCTGTGTGCGTGTCCATCTGGGAGCTTGTTCATCTGTTGGCATGGGGCGGGGTAGGGGCATGTGGACACAACCTCTGTTGAATGGCCAATTCAGTCAAAAATGCAAGTAAATTTAGCAGAGGAAAAAAACCCTGTCAGTCAGACGAGGAGTCTGAATTGGGTGGTTGTTTGACTGGATGGACCAACTGTCTCAGGCAAACAGTTTGCGCTGGCTGGGAGGAGGAACCAGCTCCCCTGGGCCATCATGGAGAAACTGGAGACGGGGACCCCGACTACGGCAGAGACCGACCGACAGGCAGAGACCAAGACAGAGACAGAGGTGGGGACAGATTCAGAAAGAGGGGAGGGAGGGTTGTTGAGGAGGACCAGAGACAAAGGGAGCGCCCAGGGCAAGATGGAGCTTCCCAGAGCCTACAGACAATGCACGTGCACACAGCCCTCTGGCCCCCAGTCCCAGCTGCAAGCCTGGTCGAAAGCAGATTCATTCTTTCCTCTCACTCACCCTCAAGCAGCCCAAGGTGGACCAGAAGGGGGCACCAGACTGGGATGCAGGAAGGGAGGGTGGGATGGGCAGCTATGACAAGGAGACAGTGACAGGAATGAAGGCAGTGCAGGGGACCGGGATGGCAGTGGTGGAAATGAAGGCAGGAGGTGATGGTAGTGATGACAGCAGAAGAGGGAAAGGTAGCTGGGAGAGCCTCCCTCCCTGTCCCCTTGCAGACCACACCTAGCTGTGGTGGCCCCACAGACCCAGGGTTGTCCCCAGCCCACCCCACCGAGCACCAGCTGTGTCCTTGCCTCCAGTGGCCACACAAACACCCTCTGTGGCTCAGGGTGTGGAGCTGCATTGCAAATGGCCCAAGCCCCCAGCCAGGAACAGTTAGGGTCAATTGCTGTACCTGCCTGTGTGGCTATTTATATATCTGCCCGCCCACCCGGTGTATTCATGTCTAAAGTACAACACACACATGCACACTCACACACACACACTCACTCACAGGATACCCCAGTCAGGCTAACCCACCCCCGGTGTGTGTCTGCGTCTGTCTGAAGATACCTACTGGTCCCTGGACACCCCTCACGTCACCTGGTCCCTTTCTACCAATACGGGGGCCAACGGGGACCACACTGAAGTGTGTGTGTGCACCCATGCACACACACATACTCACGCACTCACAGTCACTCAGGAACCCCACCCACGGGTGCTTGGACCCAGAGCAGGCACACTCCTAGGCACACATCTTTAAACACAAACCCTCACACTCCATAGATGCCTTTGTGCACACACGCCTTCACACACAGGCGCACATACACACATTGACGTGCCTCTGCATACACATACCCCTAACGCATCACACCTTCAAGCTCACGGTATAGGAAGAGCTCTGGGTGGGAATTAGGAGTGCTGGGAAGGAGGAGAGAGGCCGAGGGCAATAGAAATCAGAGAACCATGGCAGGCCTGCCTGGTGAGGTGTGGGTAGGTGGCAGTGTGAGTGCACGTGTGTGTGTGAGTTTGAACGTGTGTGTCCAGTATTTTGGAACCTTTCCACTGCCTCCTCTCCAAACCCCCTGGAGGGCCATCCCCACCCCGACCCTGCTCACAGAAGGAAATAGAGGCCAGAGCAGAGCAGCTGGGCCTGGGGAGGTCAGCGTCCCCAAGTTTGGGGCTTGCAAGCCTTAGCATCTGTGTTGTTCTTGGAACACCCAGGCCAGATAAGGACTGGGGTCAGAGCTCGGCTCTCGTGGGAAAGGACTCTCTGGAAGGCTCCCGACCCATTCCTTTCCCAGATGTTGGACCCCAGAGCAGGCAGCAGGAGGGCAAAGGGGATGGCTGGGGGACAGGTAGGGCCCCGTCATGCTGGGCTGGAGAACTGGAGGGGGTCCACAGCAGATTCAGATTCACAGATGCCCAGGAACGTGCAGTGACCCCTCAAACCAGCCCAGGGACCTCCAATTGTTGGGCCTGGAGCAGACAGAAAGGGATGATACCAGACACCCTGCTCTCTGCAAAATCTGGACTTGAGACCCTCTGCTCCAGGGAGCCTCACTAGGTTCTGGAGCCAGGGCTAATGGTCAGAGACTCGGTGTCTGAGAAGTCTGCAGCTTAGCTGGATGGAGAGGCTGTTTTGAGGAGATGGATGGAGTGCTGGGGGACATCAAAGCACCATGTCCCATCCAAAGCAAATCCAGGTGTTGGTCCTGGGATTGGTTATCGGGGCCAGCAGGGGACCCAGTTCTGGTCCCAGTCCCATCACTGACTCCTAGAGACTCTTGCCCTCTGGAGACCTCAGTGTTCACATCTGTACAATGGAGTGGGGTCTTAGGTCAGCTCAGCAGACACACAGTCCCCCCAGCACAGTCAGTTTGGGGCATCTTCAGACCTGAGTCTCCTCCTTCCCCCACTTGCACCAACCTTTGCCCCTGCCCAGGTCTCAGTGCCTCGGAGAAGGCTGGAGCTTCTTTGCTGGAGCTTAGAGCTTAGAGTCAAGTCAACAAGGGAACAATCGGCTGGAATTCCGCATGAATACAGGGCTCATCCAAGGCTACAGATAATCGAGGAGGGACTGGGGGATTCCTGTGTCCCCTGGGATCCTTGCCTGACTGCAAGCCCCACCCCACTGAAGAGGGGCCCTGCCTTCGGGAGTCCTGGTCTGAGGGGATAAGCAGGAACCTCTCTGGTAGGTGTAGCAGGCCCCTCCCCCAGCGCATCCCCCACCTAGCCTGCCTGCAGCTCCCTGCCTGACCTATAATCACTGTAGATGCAGTTTGGGGTCAGGAACCATGAAGAGGAACCATTGACTGCATCAGTCAAGAGCCCTCACCACCTTCACACCCCCGCTGCCTGGCCCTGGGGTCCCCCCAAACCCATCATCCCACTGAGAACAGAGGCCACAGGTTCAGATGGGCTGGCCTGGGCTGGAGCACTGTGGTCGGGCCCTCCCTGCAGCCCCAGGCCTCCCAAACTTCAGTCTCCCATCTAGGAGCTGGGCTCCAGTCCTGCCAGCTTGACCCTTGGGCTGCTCCCTGATTTGCTAAGAACTTTCCAATCCATCAGGTTTAATCTCCTAAGGCTCCCTGGAGAAGAACTTTCTAACAATGCATGACAAGAGACTTGTCCAGAGGCCAGAGGAGGTTCTTTCTGAGATCCTGGGATTCCCTCCCTCCTCTTGGGGAAACTGAGGCTCAGAAGAGGAAGGCTGTCTCCATAGCAACTGAGAGATAAGAGGGGCAAGGGGCGGGGAGAGTATTTGAAGTCCAAAGCTCCAGCCACTAATTCTCCCCTCCTGCAGAGACATGGGACAAGATGATGCTTTTTTTTTCTACCATGACAGATTCAGCAGGACCACAGAGATGACCCAGTCCCTGCCCTCAGGGCTCGCAGTCTGTCAAGAGAGAGGCAAGAATCAAGAATCCGAGGTCTTACTCTGCTGGGGGCTCAGAAGCAGATCCAGGAAGACCTAGGAGAAAAGGGGACATTTGAAGGGTATACGAGACCCCCCCCACAAGCCAAGAAGGGGAGGGCAAGTCAGACAGTGAGAAGCAGGGGTAGAGACTCACCAGGGTTCAGGCAATGGGAACCCCAGGGCAGTGGTGCCTGCAGGGAAGTGGCTCCCAGAAGTGGAGCCTCCAAGTCTCTGAGCCCAGCCCCGCACACAATAAGTTCTCAAGCGTTTGGGGAGTAAGTGATCTGATCCAGGGGGTCACAGGAAGGTGTCTGAGCAAAGGAGTGGCTCCATCAGGTCTGACCTTCCAGAACACTTTTCTTTCTCTCTCATCCCTCTCCTCTCTCTGCTAGGTCATCACGTCTTTGCCCCCGTCCGCCCCCAAATAGCCCTCTGTGATCATGCTTAAATTGGAAAATATATGTGGAGCACTAAGTGGGAGGGGCGGAGGTGGCCACTCTTCCGTCAGGGACCCAGCTCTGCTCCCTGGGCCAGGAATGGCTTCCAGAGCCGGCTGTGGGGCAAAGGGTGTTGCAGAGGGGCGGTGTATGCTAGTTGGCCTAGAAGTCAGCACTCCTGTTCCCTGCCTCTGTACACCCACACCAGCTCAGGAAGGCAGGGAAGGAAAGGGGCGCAGTGGAGGTGGGGGGAGGCTAAACCACCAGTCTCCCTATGGAGAGAGCATGACTGAGTCCATAGTCGCTGGGGCTTCTGCTTCCCACCTGGGAAACGGGGCCTGAGGCTTTCATTCACTTCTGAGGAGGCAGAGGGGCCCCGGAGATGGAGCAGCGGCCCAGGGCAGGTAGGAGCTGGGTGTGTGACTTTGAGCTGCCTCTTGTCCTTACTGGGCCCAGCTGGTGACCAGTGCCCCCTCCAGCTCCGGGGAGGTCTCTGAGATATGCATAGCCATTCTTCTGTCACCCTGGAACCTCCTCCAAGGTGGCAACTCACCTGTCTCCATCTGGGGCCCTTCAGCCTCTTCCACAGCCTGAGAGGGCCCTGGGTGTTGGGAAGGGCTGGAGACCTGGTCTGGATGAGCTGGGTGACCTCTAGCATGCCATTGCCCCTCTCTGAACATCGTTCTCCCACACAGTTTTATAAACTTCCCCAAAGTACTTCCTCTTCTGGCCAGTTCAGCTACGTCCATGGCGCCTCTGGGCCAGGCTCTGTGCCGGGTGTCGGACAGCCAGGCAGACACAGCCCTGGTCCCAGCCCGAGATGTTCCCAGTGTCATTGCCAGTTCATTGCTTAGCTCAGCTAGCGTGCCCTGAGGCATTCAGGGTGAGGGGAAACTGAGGCCCAGAGAGATGGCCCAGCAGTCCCCAGATGGCCCAGTCTGAACAAGGACCACCCACATAGACGGTCCCTCCAGGCCAAGCAGGACCCAGTGTCAAGAACTAAGGGTCCCCCACCCAAGGTCTCCCCACCACCGCCCCCAGGCAAGACCCAGTGTCTGAGCTAACCCCCTTCCCACTGCCTCCTCCTTCCTGGCCCCCTCATCCCTTCAAACCGCAGGGCCCATCCGGCCTCTGGAAAGCATGCCCAGGACCTCGGTGATATTTTGAGTTTAAGAAAACTTTGCAGTCGGCAGGAGCTCTTAAAGGTTATAAATAGCAGCAGCAGGAGCCCATGCCGGGAGAGGCGGAAACACGTGTCAAACACACATGGGAGGTGGTATTCCAAGGCACAGACCCCCTCCTCGCCACCACTAGGGACTCACCAGGCTTCAGTGGATTTTACAGCCACTGGAGTGGGAAGTCACACCCCACCTGGAAGGTGTCTGGGAAAGGAGGCTCTGCTCTTGCCCCCAGCCATGGTCCCTGAGCCGTTGGCCAGGTCACCCCGGGCACTTGGGGGCGCTGCTGAAAGGGGTCTGGGGTGGGAGGTCTTGCTCCTACCCTCTCCCTCTCTGCCCAACACGGGAACCCCGGGGGCTGAGAGGAGTTTCGGATTGTGTCCCCTCTAACCCCGGTCAACATAAGCCCGGGGTGAAGAAGGGATTATTCCAAGGTCACACAGGAGCTGGGTAGGAGTCAGACCCCCAACCCACAGTTCTTTTCACCAAATGCTGCTGCTGCAACCCTTCCATTTTGGGGGACCACAGGACAACACCTTACCCCACCTGATTAAGTACAGCTGGAGGACTGTGTGGAGAGGCCCCTGATGTGAGTCATCCCCTCCTGATCTGGGGGTGAGCAGACCCTAGGGCCTCATCTCTCAACAGCCCATCCAGTCCCCACGTTTCCACTTCTGACGAAGATCTGCCTTTGAACAGATGAGGAAGGGAGCGCTGGAGCGGGCAAGGGATTCCCCCACCCCAGAGGGCTGCACACCCATGCCCACCTTGCCAGGGTGTGGCTTGTGGACAACCCCAGGCCAGGTGTAGGGTCTTCACAAGGAATTCAGCTCTGGTTTGGGCCACTGCAGTCTCAGGTTTGCCTTGAAGGCCATACGCTTTGAGGACGTGCTCTCAGGAGCCTGGTCTGAGGGAACACAGCCATGAAGACTCCTTTAATTTTCCCCACTGCTCCACAGTATGCATAGGCAGGAACCGTTACTCCAATGCAGAGACTGGGAAGCCAAGGCGTGTCTGAGTTCCCCGTGGCCATCCCCAGTTCTGCCTCACTTGTGCCCCACCTGCTGCCCCTGGCCCCCCGCAGGTCTGGGGGCAGCAGCCAGGCCTGGCGTCCAGGCGCTCTGAACCTCAGGGAGCCCCGAAGGGTTTATGGGGCTCCTAATGAATGGGCCTGTTGAGCTCAGAGGGGGCCGGGCCCGAGTAAACATGACTGGGTCTGAGCTGCCATTCTCCCCCTGCCTCCTTCCTCAGGACCCAGGAGGAAAATACGACTTCCTGTCCCTGAGCTGAGGGCTAGGCTCACCCCTCAGAGCCCTGGGCTGGGGCCCACAGGAGGAGCACAGCCTGGCCTGCACGGGCAGCCCCCAAGGTTGCGGGGGAGACGGGACCTCAGGTTTTCAGAGTCACAGGTCTGCATCCAGGACCCGAGTGCTCGGGCACTTTATGGGGCCCCTTCAAGCCTTGAACTGCCCATCTGTTAATGACAGACTGGGAAACTGAGGCCATGAATAGGAAGGGGATCCACAGGTCAGGACAGAACAGGCACTGAGCCCCAGCCTCTTGCTTCTCTGGCCAGTGAGGATGGGAGCAGCAGGAAGGGCAGGGGGCGTGTGTGGGCTCAGAGGAGGGAGAGGCTCCGTTGGGGGAGGCTCAGGGCAGTGGGAAGCTTTACAGAGGGCAAAGGAGGTCTTCCCCCTTGGACACAGCTGCCCACTGACCTGTAAAGCTGAAGTCTGCCCACCCCCCCCCACCCCGTCCACTGGCCCTGGTCACAGAATGGGTCCTACATGCCCTGGGATACCCCTTGGAGCCAGACACTTGGGAGTAGCCCAGGCCAGGGGCAGGAGCCCTGTTAAGTGCTATTTGTCATAGTCTCGCTATATGGCCCTGGCCAGCCCAGTCTACTCTCTAAGCCCCATTTTCCCTCATTTCCCTTCCCTGAAGGCCAGGTATTGGCAAGTTCCCTGCCCCTCTTTCCAGCTTGTGAACTAGAAAGTACTTTGGAAACTATAAAGAGTGCTACCCTCCCCAGGAGCCTGGGAGGCCTGGGGAGAGGTCGCCCCTGAGTGCGGGGGCCCTAGGAACATGCCCCAGCCACTGGGTGGTTCCAGGCCAGCCACCTCACATGCTAAGCACTGGGGGCTGTGGCTGGAATGTGTGGAGAGGCAGCTGCCACGTGAATCATTACACCTCATCAGGCTGAGGCTGGGACTTCCAGACTCAAACCAGCTCAGACTGGGCTCTGGCAGAAGGGCAGCCTCCAACTAGGATCTCTGGGCCCTGAGGTGAGGTTCCAGGGTCTTGCATGGTCTCTTCCTCACCCTTAGCGTCCAGGTCCAGCACTGGTTCTGCTACAGCTCATTCTGCAGAACCACAGAGAGAGGTCATCCTGTCTACAATCCCCTGCCTCTGTGACCTCTAACTACATAAGCAGGCCCTGAGCCTGGGGGGAACCGGGGTAGGGGGGCAGCCAGTCAGGCCTTCCTGGCTGCTTAAACACCAGGAGCCCATGTTCCAGTAAGTAAAGAGTCTGATAGAGAGAGGGTGGCTATGGGTCTGCAGGGATCAGGACAAGGGCTGGGTGGACGAGGGTCCCCATCGCTCCTAGCTGGGGGACACTGGGTGCTCAGTGCTTGGAGGGGAAGCCTTCTCAGTCTCAGTTTTCCTGCTTGTGACCTGGGTTTGAACTACCCTCATCCACTATCTGATTGCTCCAGGTGCCCAAAACTTGAATGAAGTCACTCATAGGGGCTGTGCTCATACCTCGTGGTGGCCTGAAATTTCTGAGACGTGGAAAAGGCTGGAAGGGGCAGGCAGGGACACAGGAACAGAGAGAAGGAGAGCTACTCACAGAAAGTCTTGGCAGGGCAAGGAGAGGACCACTAAGGTACACACACACCTGAGGGACTGAATGGGCATGGGCACCTGGCAGGCAAGCCCACGGACAGTGGCGGGGAGGGCCCAGCCCAGGGCACCTGAACACTGGTGCACTTGGACCTGCCTCTGCTTCCTGACCAGGGGTCTGGGACAAAGTCCTAGGCTGGTGCAGGGTTTGGTAAAAAATAATTAATTTTTCTCTTCAAGTGAAAGCTCTGACTCAGGCCTTTTCCTGTCCCGAACAGCAACATCCTTGCTTAGGCCTGAACCACAGAAGCTGCTCAGGGCTATCCACAGCCTCCCCATGGCCAATTTGAGCCTACTCTGTGGCTCTAGGCCCAATTTGGAACATCCTGTGGGCTCCAGGTGAGTGGGGTTCAGGGGAGCCCTGAGACCTGAGTGTAGCTGGAAGGGGTGAGGCTGGGGCACCCAGTTGGGTTAGTGTGTGTGTACCTGTGCCTGTAGGGCAGACAACGTATGCCCACTAGGAGATATCTATCTATGGATCTGGTGCTACCGCAGCAAGGTCCTGTGACCATGTGATCAGAAGGGACAGGAATCCCACACTCCCAGCCGCCTGTCCCGGGAATGCTCCCTGCCTGGGACAGGGCAGTCTGGCCCCCTGTGTCCCCAGCTTCCCGCCATTCACCTTCCTGAGAAGTGAGAAAGCCAGGCTTCCTGCTGCAAGGGGAGGGGGCTGCTTGACCAGCTGCCTGGGAGCCTCCAGTGACTCATCCGGGTGGGGGGTGTTTATGAGCAGCTGAAACGGCTGTAAAAGTGGCACCTAGGTTCACTTATGGCCTGGCCATTCCCTCCCCTACCAGCCCCTTGCCTTGAAAAGCTTCCAGAGGGGCTTGGGAACCTGGAAAGAGGTCTGGGATTGAGGCTTGATGGGGGCTCAGCCTGGGGTCAGGGTTCAACCAGGGGTTAGAGATCAGACAAGGAAGGGACTCAGCCTAGGGGTAAAGCTAACTGTGGGATCAGGACTGAGATTGGGATTCAGGCTGACTTTGGGGCTAGGGTTGAGGGAACAAAGGGTCGGGGTCTACGGGCTAATTTTACCGGATAGCTTCCAGGCTCGGGCAAGGGATTTCCTGAGGGAGTGAGGCCAGGCTGCAGGTCTCAGAGAGCCTCTGTTTTTCCTGTTTGAGTCTGGTGCCCACCCAGGCCCCAGGGTCTGTGTACCTTGGCCAGAGCCCTACTCATGGTGGCCGTGGCGGCAGCAGAGGCCTGTCAGCCTAGGACTGCTGAACCAGAGTGCAGCCCCTGCTCCAGTTCTGAGCTCCAGTGACAGCCTTGGCTCCTCCTCCTAGGCCCCAGCCTGGGGATCAAAGAGGGGAGTCCCCACAGGGACTTACTCCCACTCCCCACCCCCAACCAGAACTTTCTAAACGCCATTGAAACTGACCTGAAACTGACCAGAAACTGACCCTGGGGCCCTGGGGCTTGCCTGTCAAAAAGGGTGGGCGGTGCTCTGCCAGGCACTGGGGTGCTACCAGTTAATGTGTGACACCCCCACCCCTATGGTGGCACTTTAACCAGAGGCCTGGGGGTGATTTAGGGGGTCAGTGGCCCCGCCCACAGTGGTGGAATGTCCAGCAGGAGACTCTGGAGTGAGGCACATGAATTACGGCTAGGGAAACACCCTTAAGGAGCCCAGAGCCCATGAAGCCTCTGTGCAGCCCTATCCACAGCTAGCCCACCCTGGTCCTCCCAAGCACAGGGTATTGTTTCTCAATCTCAAGCTTGCTGGTGTCAGATCTGAGAAGGACTTCCTCCATCAACTCCTAGCTTCATCTCTCAGTACCTCCAATCCCTCCATGAATGTTCTTTTCCTATCATCAAGGGGTGTGGGTCATCAAATCATAAAACTTGGAATCGAATTGCTTAGAAACAGAGACATAAAGCTTCTTTGAAGAACCATGAGTGTTCTTTAGGTGCCTGCTCTGGGCACCTGAGCCTCTGTCCCTGTTCCCAAAGAGCCCACACACCATAGGGAGCAGTCCCCAAACCACAGCCACCCCTCCCCCAATAATGGAAGAGATGGAGACACAAGGAGAGAGAGATGTCCTCTACACCAGGCAAAGAAGTATGATCCTGGCTGAGGAAACTACAAAGGCAAAGGCAGCGCAGTGAACACAGAAAGAAGACCAGGAGCCTAGTCAACAGTGCCTGTTGAGGAGAGTCACCTTTGGAGGAAACTGCCTCAAACAGCAGTCTAAACACCAGGACAAGAAACTTGAGGGTAGTGGGGCATGGAAGAGAGTATGGCCATAGAGATGTATGGAGAAGACCCTTGTGGGTACAGTCTGGGAGATGGGTGGGTTTGAGCAGGAGGAGGGGGTGGGTTGCCAGGAAAGTTGGCTGCAATTGGACTCCAGTGGCCTTAGGGCTTGGGCTTGGGCACTCATTCACTTTGAAGAGAGGGGTCATCCCTGAGACAGGGGGCCGGTTTGAGGGCTCTGAGGAGCTCAATTTCCACAGGCTGAGCCTGGGGAGCCCCCAGAGTCCATGGGTCTCTCAGAAACCCAGAGAGATACCCACCCTCAGAGGCACTGAAACAGTAAAGTTAAAAGTGCCCTTTGAATCAGCTGGTCAGCTCCCCATTTTACAGATGAGGAAACTGAGGCTCAGACAGCAGGAGAGTCGTCGTGTCCAGGATACACAGTTGGTAAGTGGGAGACCTGGGGTTGCCACTTAGCGCGGATATTTCCTAGGGCCCTGACAAGTCACATTAGCTTCCTCCTGACCATCCTTAAAGCCCTTTGCTCCAGGCATCCCCAGGCCCTCCCTGAACCTCAGCTTCCCCACCTGATACTTAGAGGTTGTAGGCTTGGGGTCTGGGGTCCCCTCCTCTGAGCCCTCCAGCCTCTGCCCCCGAAGTCTCTTCCCGCCCTTTTCCCAAGTTGAGGGTCCCCAGTGGACCAGAGCCGGCCAAGAGCTTTTGGGGGTGTGAAGGAGTGGGAGAGGGGGGCGGAACCCCACGGTGGGGGTCCCGGCTGAGCCCTTGGTCTTGCGGCCTCTAGTCGCCCGGGGTGGAGTCAGGGGCGGAGCTAGAGAGGCCGGGCCGGCGTCTGGATGGGTAGGGACTCGGAGAGACCCGGACCCGGGAGAGACTGGGGAGGGAGAGAGAGGGACGTGAGCCCAGAGACGCGGGCAGGGACGGGGGCGGGTCTGGGGCACAGCAGACCTACCCACTCGGGAGATTCCTGAGGCTGGGGGTCCAGGCGGGGGCGGGGCGGGCAGGAGGGCGGTGGCGGAGCCAGGCTCTGGGGCTGGCGGCAGAGCAGCCTCTCCGGGGATCCCGGTCCAGCCTGAGCGGGAGTCCCGCGGGCGGACAGACAGCGCTGCGGCCGGGGGCGCGCCGGGTACCTCCAGTGAAGAGGGCCTGCTTCGCGGCTGAGGGCCCCTATTCACCGGCCGGGGCCGGACGATCAGAAAAAATAACGTCTGTGCCTTCCCGGAGAGGAAAATGAAGCGGCGGGGGCT
>NW_020173766.1:787490-797187 GCF_003031525.2 Neophocaena asiaeorientalis asiaeorientalis
CGCCTCCTCTGAGCCCCGTGGAGCCGCCAGCCCCGCGCCGCTCGGCTCCGTGGCTTTTTTGGAAACTTGCAAATGTTTTCGTAGAGAGAAAAGGGGGAGGGGAGGGAGGGAGCGAGGGAGTGACCGAAACGGAGCTCGGGGCTGCTGGAAGAACGGAGGCCAAGGCCGGGGGAGCTAGAGACGGACCGACAGACAGGCAGAGAGACCGGGCGTCCCGGCCGCAGGCGCGCTCTAGCGGCGCTGGCGCAGGCGGGGCTCCAGCCGAGGATGGGGAGGGAGTGCCGGAGGCGGCCGCGGACGGGATGAGGATCAGAGGGGGCCGAGGGGCAAGGAGCTGGCGGCCCGATCGCCGAAGGGCTCAGTGTCTTTGCAAAGTTGGGATCGAGTACCCAAGCTGCACGCCCGGAGAGTAAGTCCCCCGCTCGCAGTCCAGGACAGGCTTCGGGCTTGCTCTGGGGTCCCTGGGCGGGGGCTGGGGGTGGGGGGAAGGTGTCCAGGGCTCAGAGGCCTGAGTTCCCCCAGTATCCTGAACTTTGGGTGGGCGTCCCCTCTGGCCCGGGATCCTCGGTGCCTGCTGTCTCTGGGATGTCTGAACTCTGGGTTCCAGATGCCTAAGATTTCCCTATTTCTGAAGACTGGGTTGGGGTCCCAGGTCTGGAAATCTGTGGTTAGGGTCCTCCTATCTTCTGCTTCTCTGAGCGTCACTGCTCTGTGTCTCCCTGGAAGATGACAGTGTGATCTAGCAGAAGATTAGGCTTTGGCCCTGATGTAGGGTCACACAGACTTTGCTCTGGGGTCCTCTGTTTTCTGCAAGTTTTGTTTGCAATCTGGGACACAGGGCTGTGGGTCTGAGGTCAGGGGGTAGGATTTAAGGGCCCCTCAAGCTCTCACCTTCGCATGCACACACACATGCGTGCACTCATGCCCAGCTTCACCCAGACTGGAAGATGTCTGCCCAGGGAGGCGGGTATGGTGTGGCATGGAGGAGGGATGGAGCTCCCCTGAAGGAGACTGACCTCACAGAACACTCCCACAGGAGAAACATGCTCCGGTGAGTGAGGAGACCCACATTCGTACCCTCCCGAGAGCAGAGGCCAAGAGGGGACCAGAGAGAGAAGAAGCGACAGACAGATAAGGTTAGAGAGAGAGAAGAGAGAGGCAGAGACAAAGATGGGGGTGAGAGCTCCCCAGAGCAGGAGGAGTAGATAGACCAAGAATAGCAAAGAAAAATAGGGAGAGACTGGCGGAGGCCAAGAGCTGGAGACAAAGAGCTGAGTACCCTCCTCAGACTGGGCCAGGGTCTGGGGACCATTTCCTGGGGAGTCAGATCCCACAGCAGCCCTGTCCTGGGGGAATCAGCAATTGCTGAGGAGACTGTCTGCCTGTGTCTGACTTCAAGAACCCCCGCTGCCTCCCCCTCACCTCCCAGGTGCGGCTATTTGCCATCTAGAGACACAGGCAGGCAGCCTTCCCCTGACCAGCTCCCTATCCAGGTGGAGCCCCAGGCGGGAAGGCAGGAGCTCTTGGATTCCTCCAGCTCTGCCAATGCCTGTGTAACCTTGGGCTATCCTTCTCCACGCCTCAGTTTCCCCATCTGTAAAAAGACACCAAGAAGGAAACATTTGCCTAAGAATCCCTTGATCTGAGGCTCTGCTCTCCTCTGCTGGCCTCAGTACACCCCATTCACTGTTGTCCATGCCCACACAGCATGGCACCCCAAAGCCAGAGACATCGCCCCATACAAGGATTTGTTGATAAGGAAACTGAGGTTCAGAGACTATCAGCACCCTGTGCAGGGATGCTCCAAACACTGGTGAATGCCGGGGCCCAGAGCCATTTCCCCAGCCTCCCCTCGGGCCAGGCTTACCTTTCCCAGGGCCCCTTCCAGGGTGTGTGAGCATAGCCACTGTGCAGAGCCAGCCAGTGTGGTCTGTGTGCACACATGTGTGCAAGTGACTGTAGAGGAATAGACAGGGTGATGGGCGTGGGTGACCTGTGAGTATATCTGTGTGTCGAAGCAGGGCTCTGTGGGACTCAGCATGGTATTCTCTGGGTCTGCGTAAGTGCGAGTGTCTGAGACCTTGTGTGAGCTGACGTGTGTCTGAGGCTGTGGTCTGCACATGACTTGTAGAAGCATAGTTATGCATGTGTGTGTGTGTTTGTGGTCACATGTGCATCCAGGTCTATTGTTTTCTTGTTTTTATTTAATAAATGCTTCTGTAGTGCTGTCTGCTTGCCAGAAACTGTTCTAAGCACTTTACAATATTAGCTAGTTTAATCTTTCCAACAACCCTCTGAGAAAGGTTCTGTTATTGTCCCCTTTAACTGACCTTCACACAACCGATATGACCATTATTTGTTGCATGTCAACAAGTGCCAAGCCCTGTGCCTCTGTGAGGGACCCACACTGACTTCCAGGGAAGCTGAGGCACATGCAGAGAATTTGCCCAGCTTAGCCGTGGCCCAAGGCTGAGGGTAGGAAAGGAGGAGGGATGCCAGGGCTGGGTCTGCCCTGGGACCTTGTTGAGACATCTGTGGCTGCACACTCAGGCCGTGAGTGCAATGAACGTTCCGTGGCTCCGGGGATAGAGGATATGGCCTGAGGGTCACCCAACACCCTGTAGGCCCCCTGGCCTCAGCTGGAGCCAGCAAGAAACTGAGTCTGCCAGCTCCCTCTCCTAAACCCAGGGGATACTGCTTCCACCCCCAGCTGATGGACCCTGTCACCAAACCTATATGCTGCCTGCCCAGCTGGCCCCAGGACCAGGCTCACATCATCCTCCATGAGGAGGACCAAAAAGTGTCCCACTGGGAGGACACTGGCTGTGGCCAGACTCAGCTGGTCCATCTTGTGCCTTACAGAAAAGAGTAGCTGTGAGGTTGGGAGTCAGGTGGGGTGAAGTTTGGAGGAAGGGATGGGCCCACAGATTGTGAGTGGGAGGAAACGGGTGGTCTTATCCTTGGGGATGCCTCATCCTAAGGACACCCTCAGCATGCACGCTTGCGAAGGAGAAACTGCAGTGGGAGAGGCTGAAGGTCAGCGTTGTGGGGTTGGGAGGCTTAGAGTGTAGGGATATGACCTCAGGGTCAGACTCAGGAGAGATTGTGGTAGGTGGGACCCAGGGAACGATTCTCAGCAGGCTCCAAGGGCAGCTCAGCCAAGGGGCTCACTTTTAAAGACAGGAAGGAACCAACACGTATTGAACAGTGGCCGTCCCCAGATTCTGACCTAGAAATGGTCACAAATATTTTCTCATTCCATCTGTTCATCCACCCATTTTATGGGAAAGGGCCCTGAGGGTCACACAGTGAGTCTGTGGCAGAGGTGGGATTTGAACCCAAGTCTTCAGACTCCTGCACTGAGCTTCTTCCTCCAAAGCAGGGTGAGGGCTTATGCTGGCAGGAGATCCCTATGTCCCACTTAGGTTTTCTTTTTCTTCCTTTTCTCTCTTTCTTCTTTTTTTTTTTTAAGTAGAATCCTTTGGTTATTTTACTTTTATTTTCTTATTTTAATTTCATAACTAATACTGGAATATGTTCTTTCTTATAAAAGAGTCAAGTAATACGGATTAAACAGAAGTTATCCTTGATTACTCCCAAACCCATTCCCTATTCTAGAGAAAACAATTTTAAACAGTGTGGGTGGGGGATGTCCTCCCAGATCTTTTTCTGTATATTTCCAAACAGGTACCTTTTTGTGTGCATATAAAGTAGATAGTTTTATTCTGTCATTTGCTGTCTGTTTGTTTTTATAAATTTATTTATTTAATTTATTTATTATCTTTGGCTGCATTGGGTTCGTTGCTGTGCACGGGCTTCAGTAGTTGTGGCTCACGGGCTCTAGAGCGCAGGCTCGGTAGTTGCGGCGCACGGGCTTAGTTGCTCCACAGCATGTGGGATCTTCCCGGACCAGGGCTCGAACCCATGTCCCCTGCATTGGCAGGCGGATTCCTAACCACTGTGCCACCAGGGAAGCCCCTCTATTTGTTTTTTAGTAAATGATAGCAGTTTGTAGATAGGGCTCTGCCATATGCATTTTTCTACTTAAAGGTGTGTCTTGGAGATCTTCATTTCAGTAAATATAAATCTTTTTAAATGCTGCATAGTGTTCCAAAACCTGCGATTCATTAAGCAGTCCCTAGGAATGTACATTTAGATAGTTTCATGTGTGTTTGTATGAGTGTGTGTGTGTGTGTGTGTGTGTGTGTATGAGAGAGAGAGAGAGAGAGAGAGATTCCAGATGGTGGCAGGGAAACTCCTTGAAGTGCCTTCTCAGGTCCTTGTGTGACCATTTCCCTGTAGGATATTTCTAGATTCTGTCATTGCTGGGTCTGAGAACATGCATATTTTTTATTTTAATAGATATGGCCAAACTGCCCTCTAAAAAGCCTGTGTGGGTTTGTACTCAATACTAGGAATGACGGAGGAGGTCTCTTCCCCACACCCTCTGTCTCACAGGGTAGCCCGAAGATTCTTTTCCTCACCTTTGCCATGGTGTCTCTTGCCATTTTAATATGCCAATTACCAGTGAGCTTTTGGACTTTTACATTGGCTTATTGTCCATCTTCTAAGAGCTTGCTCAGAGCCATTACCCATCTTTCTACGGGTTATTTGTCTTTTTCGTATTGATTCGTTGAAGCTTTTTATATCACCTGCTCTTAAATACCTCCACCCTCCACCCCAGCTCTGGGAGCTGCCTGTGGACAGAGCAGGAGGAGGGGGGCCGAGCCCTCCAGGGAACTTGGGTTTTCTTCGGAATGTTTTAATGAGGCATCAAGAGGCCTCCCCCAGATTCCTGTTGTGGGCCTTCTGGGGACACTCCCTGGTCCGGCCACCACATCAGGAAGGCAGCTCTTTCAGAGAGCCCCCAGGAAAAAGAAAGGGTGGAGTGGGGGGTTTGCAGATGCCTGAAATTGTCTGCAAAATATAGTGTGACTGGGAGAGCGTGCAAAGTTTTGCTCAGATTCTCAAAGACATCAGAAACCTCCAAACCTTTCAGAACCCCAACTCTGGGACCTGCCTTTTGCAGAGGTGAGACCTGGTAGGATTCTGTTCTGCTGACCAGGTTATGGTTAGGTTAGGTCATACCATCCTTCTGGGCCTTGGTCTCCAAGCCCAGGTAGAGGCCACTTACGAAGATCCACAGGGTCCTAGCAGCCAACTCTGCCATCCCAGGCTCCATCCCACTGCCTGCCCTGAAGGCCTCCACGCTGGCCAGGATGAGAGGCGTCACAGTGCCTCCCCCCAGCCCCTCCCAGCCCCGAACACAGGCAGCCTGTTCAGGAAGGCCAGGCGAAGGGGAGGAAAAGTCAGCACTTGTCAGCCATGGCGTGGTGGGGCAGAAGCGTCCCCGGCAGGGAACCCGTCCCAGCCTGCTCAGGCCAGACAGACAGACAGAAGGCAGCAAGGGCAGGGAGCGGTGCCTAGCCAGCCGGCATGGGAGACATCGAGGGGTGCCAGCACAGGTCCCAGTAGTGGAACCTGGAGAAGAGGGGCAGGAAGGCCAGGAGGTCACGAGGGGGTCTCCTGTTAGCCGAGGTTTTCTCCTCCTGGCTTTTCTGAAGGTACAAACTCTCCTCCCTCCTAATACGAGGGTGCAACTATCCTCTGCCCAGTTAGAGCTGAGCACAAGCTGCCATCGCCCACGCCATCACCACCTGATCACCTCTACGTCTCCTCCATTCCTGAATTACCTTTGTGGAGGCTGCCTTAGGTGCTCTGCAGAGAGGCTCTTGCCTGACACAGTGAAAGACAGAATCCAGAAGAACTCTGTGGAAAACTGGTATTGAGGCTGGCACTAGAGGACCCATGTGGCGGGGTACTTCCTCCTTTCTTTCCCCTCCTCTGGGGTTGTTGCTTCAGTGTCAAGCAGACCTTAGCTCCACTCCTGGCCCTCTTCTTTCTAACTGTACTCTTGCCTCAGTGGCCTCATTCGTAAGATGGGGATGTTGAAGGAGATGTGGTTAAAGCTCCAGGGGCAATGGCTGGTGCCAGCATGTAGAGGGGCTCTCATGGGGTGGGAGACACTGGTCACATCCAGGGATGAATGTTGGTAGATCTGCTTTCTCTAGAGGTGAGCAAGAAGCCAGCAGCTGTCTTCCCCTGGGGGAGCAGGCTGACGCCAGTCAGAGTGATAGATGAGATGACCCAAGAGGGCCTCCTGAGGCTGACACCAAGCAGTAGAAGGAGCCTCTTTCCCAGAGACAGAGGTGTCAGCAGCTGAAGAAGGATCCCTTGTATTTCCTCCTTTGTTTTGCCTGGAGGAGGAGAACGTAGGCATGTCTGGGATCACTGACAGCAAGTGTGTGGAATTTGGCAGTTAGGAGAGGAACTGAGAGGAGTGGCCCTCATTTGGTCAGTGGCACGAAACTGACTCTCCACCACTGTCACCATCACACCTCCATCACCATCATTAGCCTTGACATCGCCCCACTCACTGTCTTCACCTCCACCCCCACTGCCGCCATCACTGTCGTCTGCGGCTCCAACACCGTTCTCAGTGGGGTCTCCCTGGGAGCTGAGTTAGGAGGAGCTGCTTGCCCCCTGGCGGGAGGGGTACTGAGCAGATGGCTTTTCTCTTCCTTTGAGCTTCTGAACTCAGGAAATGAGAAGCACATCCGGGCTTCTTGACCACACATTACTTTCTCTCTGAGACAGCAGCTTCTATGTTTGTAGATAACATACTGGCTTCCAGCCCGCATCTGCACCCTGCCTGTGGCCCCACAAATACCAGCCCTAGGCTCCCAGGCCACTTCTCTCCCTGCATATTCACAAACTGCAAATCACGCACATGTGTGCACACAGGAAGGTTCCATGTTGGAGGGCTGAACATGGGGAGAGTGCTACAGCCGAGCCCTACAATGGTTAGGTCAGGGGAAGTCAGCCCTAACCCAAGACTGTAGGAGGGGTGTGGGAGGAAGAGGGGTTCGGGACACCTGGCACCAGGGCTAGGTGACCCTATCAGTGGTGGGTATGGACTAACTGACCCTTGGCCATGACCCAGCTTCAGGTCCCTCAGTCCTCATCCGTGATGCACAGACTCTCTGGATCTAAAATGATACAAGTCTGAGTCCTTACCAGGAGCTGGGCCAGGAAGAACTGAACTCTGCAGGGGGGAAGGGGCTGGTCGGGGAGGGCGCAGCGGATGGAGTGGCCGGGCCAGGATCAGAGCTATCGGCATTTTCCGCATCACTCCATTAGAAAAGACCTCACTCAGGGCAGAGGCAGAGGAGGGGCCCTCCTGCCCCTTAAGCCCAAGTATGGGGGTCTGGCGGTGACCCTGAGTCTTAGTGTGAGTCCAGGGTGGATCCAGAAATGCAGGGAGTTATCGGGGTGTCATTTCACCCCAAAAGCTGGTCAGGCAGACCTCACCTGCAGGCCCTCCTGTACCCCCTGCTCCCAGTCCTCCTTGGAGTCCCACCACCCACCTGCTCCTCACTGTGGCCCCCTGGTCTCAGTCATCTACTCAGACAGTCTCCCCCTGCCTCTCTGGTCCTGAGCCTGGGGGCGCCCATGGTGCCCAGCAGCACAGTGGCCCATAGCCAGAGGTGGGGAGCCATGACTTGGTGCTGCTGCTGACCCAGTGGTAATAATAGCAACCAGCTTTTTGTGGGCCCCACCCCTGCCCAAGCTTTTCATACAGGACCTCATTTAACCCTCACAACAGCCCTATTATTATCTTGATTTTACACATGGGAGACTGAGGCACAAGGGTTAAACAGCTTTGCCAAAGATACGAAGCCAGTCAGTGGTGGAGACGGGATTCAAGTTCCAGTGCTGGTGGCAGAATCTCCTTAGATGAGGAGAGGGTGCAGCTGGAGGGAGAGGTGATGGACGAATTCCAGGCAGGGGAGCTGTACTCTAAAGCAAGTGGGGATGCTCTTGGTGTAGAGCTGCCCTCCACTCCTTGGGAAAGTGCTTTCTTGACTCCTTGGCTTGAATTCTTCTTGCTGCAATGGCAGTTCTGCCATGATTGGGTGACAGAGAAATGGGTCGTACAGTCCAGGGAGGCCAGAGATGGTGCCACCGTCCCTGTGGGTGAAGGAATCTGGGGGCTGTCTGGTGCCTGAAGCACATACCTTCCCCTCTCCTGGGCATTCCCAGACCCACCAGGAAATGAGACTCCAGAAAAGAGGATGTGCCTCCTCTTGGCCACAGAGTGCAGCGGTAGCAGTAGGTGGCGGCTGAGCAGATGCCTTGGGCCTGTGAGAGGGTGTGTGGGTCAGTTCCTGGTCGTCACCCAGCTGCACACCTGTCTGTCTGTCAGTCTGCCAAATGGGCAGTTTTCAACCCATGGCTGCCTGCCTTTAGTCTAGGCCATCAGCCATAACCCTCAGTGGGTCACATCAGTGGGCTAGTCTGTCTGTCGGGAGGGCTGGTGTGCCAGACTTTGGGGACTGGTGGAAGCCTGTCAGCCACTCAGGAGCTTTTCCTCAGCTGGAAAAAAATCTGGTGATTATCTGTTCATCTTGAAAGAGATGAAGGTGGGCAGAAGGAGAAGGGGTGGTGGGGAAGGGGGCATGCTGAGGGAGTAAGGATAAGATGATAGGAAAGGTGGTACTGGCCGTGGTTACGGGGCTGGTGGCAGTGATGGTGCTGATGTTGCCTTTGGTGGTAATGGTGCTGGTGGGGGTGGGGATGGCAATGCTGGTGGTAATACTGGAGGTGGTGGTGGTGGTCACGGTGGTGATCGTGCTGGTGGAAACGGCACTGGTGGTGGTGATGGTGATGATGGTGGGTATACCGATGGCAATAGTAGTTAGTGCTCATGGGGGTAATGGTGCTGCTGCTGCTACCGGTGGTATCGGTGGTATTGGCGGTGGGCGGCGTGGTTGTGTTGGTGGTGTTGGTTGTGGTGGTGATGGTGGTGGCGGTTACTGACAGAGGTACTAGTTGCAATAATGGAAATGGAGGTGAAAGGGTGCTGTAGTGGGGGTGGGATGGGCAGGGCAGCTACCCAGGGATCAGACCTCTCAGCAGCTTGGATCCCCAATGCCAGAGGCACAAAGAGAGCTTCAGGTTAGTCTTGGAGCCCCCTGGATTAGGGAAAACCCTAGTTGTCCTCCCTCAAGCCCCATCTCCCCAGGGCTACTTCTGCCCCAGCCTGCTCAGCCTTAGCTGCAGGTGGGGGAAGTTAGAGGAGCTGTAGGGGCCAGCAGCAAGCACGTAAAGCACGTGGGAATCTCTCCAGCAGTTCCTGGGCATTGGGTCCAGCTGAGATCTCAGGGTCCAACTCAGACGCCAGTGATCCGCGAAAGCACGGACACCCCCAGACATGCAGGCTAATGAGCAACCGTATCACACTCTCGCAGACACACACACGCGGACTTTTGCCCAGAAACATAGGTACACACGCATGTTCACAGACACCTCAGGCTCACGTCCCAAATGTGCATGCTGGACGATCTCCACGTGAGAATATACAGAGACAGGGGCACACACGAGTGCACACACCAGCCAGACAGCATTGTGCGCGGCCACTCAAGGCTGTGCCGCCACTCACACGCGCCCACGCAAAGACGCGCACGCGCCTCTGCTAAGTGAAACCAGCAGAACCCAATCCCAGCCGAGCCAACTGGAGACTCCTTGGCCCTAGAAGCCCTTGCTGCTGCCACCGAGAGACTCGGTCAATTAACTTCTCCCTGCCGCGGTCTCCCTGACCCTCCCGGCGGCTGCCCGCCCCCGCATAACGGGGCCC
>NW_020173766.1:797343-886032 GCF_003031525.2 Neophocaena asiaeorientalis asiaeorientalis
GGGCCCCGCCCCTTCCCCCCACCTCCACCTCCCTCCCCTGCCTCCTCTGGGCTCTCCCACCCTCCAAAGCTCCGCTCAGACTGAAGGGACCGGGCCCTGACAGGGGATGTCTGAGGGGATGCAGCTCTGCCTGTTGAAGGTCTAAGGGAACCAGGCTCTGTCCTGGGGGTCTGCGAGGACATGGCCCTGACTTGGGGGTGAAGGTGGGGTCTGAGGGGATGCATTAACCTCTTGTGGGTCCCACTCGTGGGAGTGGCTGGGCTTGGGCACACTGAGTTTTTCCCAGGGCGGGATGCTGCCTTTACCCTCTGACTTCCTTCCAACCCTAAGTCAGGGAAACAGAGGCTCAGAGTGAGTCCCATCTCACCCCCACCTCCGTGACGTTCCTGCTCCCTTCCTTAAAAGGATGCCAGTGAATCCTCGTGGGTGGCAGCCAATACCCAGGGTGTACGTGCTGGAAGGAAAGAAAGGAAGGACATTCCAGGCAGAGGGAACAGCAGGAGCAAAGGCCTGTCCACATCATCAGAACACAGGGTCTACTTGGATGTAGGGAAACTTCCAGATAAGCAATGGATGTGGGTGACTCCCACCCACAGCCTGCACAGGAGTGCCCCGCCCAACCCAGACCACTTGCCAGCAATTTCTCCATCCTCTCCCTCTTGGGACCTCAAGGGTGGGAGGAGTTGAGGCACTCTCCATTCACGGGGAAAGCACTGACTGGGGAGAGGGCCAGGATGGAAATTGGTGACTCCCAAGGTCCCGAGGGCACTAGGACTTGAAGGAATCCAGGCCCCGTTTCTTTCCCCAGAGTTCACCACCCCTTATCCACCCCCTCTCCACCCAGGTCCCCAATAGACAGCCAGGATCCTGTGAGGATCCACCCTGGGACATTCCATCCCTTTCCCATGTACCCCTGGGGAACAGACTGGACAGAGAATATCAGTGGCTGCAGCCTATGGGGTTACTATCGGGCAAGCAGGAGACAGCACCCCTCCCCCTTTTTTCCCTATGGTGGGGCAGGCCCTTCCCCTTGAAGCCGAGGCTTCCCGTCTGTACAATGGAGCTACATAAGGCAGATTTCCCGCATTCTTTGGAAAGGGGGGGGAAATCCCTCAAGGAGGTTGGGATAGTTGTGGAGTCTGCCGCTCTGCTGGGAAGTCCTGCCTGCAGTCTGACCTTCGGCTTGGTAGGTGGATGCAGATGACGTCATGACCAAAGAGGAGCAGATCTTCTTGCTGCACCGTGCCCAGGCCCAATGTGAGAAGCGGCTCAAAGAAGTCCTGCAGAGGCCAGGTGGGGGCGGGGCTCAAGGAGGAGGGTCTGGGGGCAAGGTCAGGAGACAGAGGGGCCAGAGGAAGGTGGGAGTCCAGGATGCAGAACCAAGTGGCACCAAGGGAGGGTAGGTCCAGGTAAAGTGGGCCAGGCCAAAGTGAGGACCAAAAATGGGGTGAGTCAGGTGAGATTAAAGACAGCAGGCTCAGAGATGCACTGAGCCTCCCCTCCCAGGGTGGGGATAGGAGGTTATGGAGGCAACTACTGTCTGAATTACCTCGAACTGGCTTAGATCTATCTGGATCAGGAGCACTGACGATCAGGAGCGCTGACGAGGGCTCCAGACCCCGCTGGAGTGGGCTGGGACAGCTTCCTGCAGGAGGAGGAGCTATCCAGTGCAGGTGCAGAAGGAAGAATAGGTCTTTGAAAGAGGCCCCCTGGGCAAAGGGCAAGGCAGAGGTGTCCAGGGTCAGGAGAATGGGGCTGGAAGGGGAGGAGAATAGAGGGATACGGATGGGTTTCTATGTCAGTCACATCCACTGTCCAGTAAAGGGTTCTTGATGGGGTAGGAAGGCTTCCTTCTACCAACACAGCATCTCCATGAGACCCTTGCCACGGTGAAGCTGGGAGGGGCACTCACCTGACCTCACAGCTCCTGCCCCAGTCTCAAGCTGGTCTCTTCCTTGAGTCCATTTCCGGGAAGCGGAAATGGAGCTTCATTAGCAACCATCCAGGCCTCTGACTTCTGTCTGATTAATCTCCTCAACCTGGAAGAGGCCCAGACCCCACCTGACTGGCAGGCAAAAACAGCTTCCTCCCCTGAGCTGGCCCTCAGACTGCTGGGAGAGGGTGCTGATGCACACCCAGGACGCAAGCACACAGTGACACACCCTGGAGCCCACAGACTTTGCTCCCATTCACAGGGACTCACATGGTCTCTGCAGTCACAGCCCTGCCCACATTGGCCCCACCAGTGGCCCCCTGGTCCCCTGCCCCAGTCACATCAGGGGCTGGGCAGTCCTGAACCCAGCCGTCTTTCTGGTTGTGGAAGCATGGAGGCACCTCCCTCTGCCCTCTCTTTGTTCACGATGGAGGCATTCCCTTCCCACTCTACCTCATCCTGCTACCCCCCCCCCCACTGATGCCCCAGGGTGCGGGCAGGAAAATGGGCACAGCCATTCTATCCCAGCCCAGGGTGTCTGCACTCAGTTTCTCATTGTTGCCACAAACCCCGACATGGGAGGGCCAGGGGGCCTTGGCTTGGGCTGTAGCTGAAGGTTAGATAATGAGGAAGACTTTCAGCAAGCAAGAGAGACCTCAGGCATCTCTCCAGTGGAGGGAAAGGCCAGGCCCCCTCTCAGATGGACAGCCTCCAGGGTCCCTTGTGGAAGCTGTGAACCCCTTACTTGGGTATCCTAGGGCAGGGGATGGGGTAGGTGGGCTCATCTGTCTTCCCTTGACAACTGCATCTTGCTCTTGCCTTTCGTACCACCAGCTTCTCGACCTACACAGTGCTCTGGCCGGGCTTCATTTTCACTGTTTCACCTCTGTTGACATCACCACTACTGTCTACTTTTGCCATGCGCCCCCTGGTGGGGCCTTCGCCTCCTGTGTGGGCTTTGGCTGTGACTCCTGGGTCAGACATTTCTGCCCAGATTTACCGCTCAACCCACTCACTAGTTGATCCCACACCTGAATTGTGTTCGTTACCATTTGAACCCCTTGTTTACAGTCTCCTTGCCGACTGATTACTTCTGCACCTGGCAAGCACTTTACAGTTTGTAAAGCACGTCCCTACCTGTCATCAGCCTAGGTGTCAGCAGGGCAGGGGGCAACCCCCATTGTACAAAGGGGGAGTCTGAGGCAGGAGGGTACCCTGGGTCTTCTGCTGTAGTGCTGTCAACAGCCATAACTGGCCTAATTTCTCCAGCTGACATAATGGAATCAGGCAAAGGATGGGCGTCTGCATCCACATCAGGGAAGCCCAAAAAAGAGAAGGCAGCTGGGAAGCTCTACCCTGAGTCTGAGGAGGACAAGGAGGTGTCCACTGGCAGCAGGCACCGAGGTACGTCTGTACTTCCATGCATCCATCTGAGACCGACTCGGACCCACTTGCCCCACTGCTCCACAGCCTTCATGTGAGCTCATGCTCCTCGGCTCTTGTAGGAGGGGAGGTGCTAGGAGGAGACTCAGCCCAGGGGGCAGAGTGTGGAGGGGCCAGGCAAGCTGGATGGACTAGGGCCCCCAGGAGATGTGGGCAGAGAACTTGACCGCACACCTCAGGGGTGGACCCAGGGCTGTGGCCCCTCCCATGGAGAGAGATGACAGAGAACCCAGGAGACAGAGGGGCAGGAAGAGACAGAGGGGACCAGGAGGCACACACTGGGACCGGGACTCAGGGTGTCATAGGAGGGTGCATCAAGACACATAGTGGGGTTGGCCATAGAGACAGAGCAGGACAGAAGGGCGGCTGTGAAGGGGTGGGGCCAGACAGTGGGACAAGGAGGGCAGAAGAGAAGAGGAGGGAGATGCGGGCTGCATTGTCCCTCAGGGAGGTAAGGAGAGACAAACGCAGAGCCCAGGCTGCAGCCACAGGGCCAGTTTGAACCGGCTGGGTGGGCAGCAGATTCCAGATGGGCCACATCTGGGAGGCTGTGGTCACCCTGTGGCTCCCCAGGGATCAGAGGGAATTGTGGGCCTGGCCAGGCGGGGCTGGGAATATGGTGCCCAGGACAGAGAGCCTTTCACCAAGCTGGGGTGGGTCTAGCCATCAAGGCAACCTTCCAGGGTGGCTGGAGAGTCCTGTGGTTGGAGCCCTGCAGGGGGAAGAAGGAAGCTGGGAGTGGAAAGTGGAAGATTCAGAGGCTGGAGACTCTCCAAGGTCACTTAGCATCTCTCCTGTGAGGCTGGAGCCCCAAAGTGGGATGTGTCGCCCTGCCTTGAATCCCACAGTTAGCACTTAGATTTGGGGGATTATATGTACCCCCACAAGTGGTCACCAGAGTCTCATAGCAGGTGCTCAGGGCGGGTCTTGGATAGTGGTGGAAGTGCATATCAATCCCAATTTCCCAATGAAGAAACTGAAGTGCAAAGAGGGTAGACACCTGCATGAGGTGGGCAGCTCTTCAGGAGTCCAGCTGGCACTGGAAACTAGACCTTCTTCCTCTAGTCCATGGTCCCTGGGCAAGGAGCACATAGGAAACATTCTCAGCTGAGGGACAGTTAGTCTGGGAACTTGCTCTTCTTTAGGGACACCTGGAAGGTGGGACCAAGAACAGAGAGAAAAGAGAGAGGCCTGGCTAGGGGCTGAGCACCAGAGGAGGGCAGGGCCCTGGGCTGTATGACCTTGGTAAATAACTCACCTCTCTTGGCCTCCACCAGCCAATCTAGAAAATAGGACCGTTACCAGCACCACCTGCATAGAGGGTCTGTAGGGAATTCTATGAGGCCAGGTGGGTGCAGGGCGCAGTAGGGAGTAAGGGCTCAACACATTCTCTCCAGAATGCTCCAGGCCTGAGTTCTCCAGTCTTGGGGCACACCTATCCCTGAGGGAGCCAGAGACCACAGGTGTGTTTATTCCTCTGGGTCACTAACCATGGATCTGACTGATGTCCCCCACCGTTTCTGTCTGTCTCTGTGGTCACAGGGCGCCCCTGCCTGCCAGAGTGGGACCACATCCTGTGCTGGCCGCTGGGGGCACCAGGTGAGGTGGTGGCCATGCCCTGTCCCGACTACATTTATGACTTCAATCATAAAGGTAAGGCAGGCTGGAGTAGGGTGGGGACCACAGGGATGTCAGGACTTGGAGCTCAGGGCTTCAGTGGTGCCAGACCTCTCTGCCTGCCCTGACCCTCCTATGGACCTGCAGGCCATGCCTACCGTCGCTGTGACCGTAATGGCAGCTGGGAGCTGGTGCCAGGGCACAACCGGACATGGGCCAACTACAGCGAATGTGTCAAGTTCCTGACCAATGAGACTCGTGAACGGGTGCGAGGCTTCCCCCTCCCTAACCTGACCCGTGTAAGGCCACCCCACTCCACTGGTGACCCCTGAACCTAGTCCTGATTCATCCAGCAACCTTAAAGTGGCCTCTGACCCTTAACCTGATGCTCACCCCAGTCCCAGGGCTCTGACAGTAACTCCCCATCTGCACAGGAGGTGTTTGACCGCCTGGGCATGATCTACACCGTGGGCTACTCCGTCTCGCTGGCCTCTCTCACCGTGGCTGTCCTCATCCTGGCCTACTTTAGGTGGGCGGGGCGAGGAGTGGGGCGGGGGTCTGGAAGGGGCCGAGGTGTGGGGCGTGGCCAAGGGTGTGATTGGAACGGGCGGAGGCATAATGTCTCTCTTCCCCTCACTGTACCCCTGCACACCAAGCCCCGCTTCGTGCCCTCCCGCCGCGCGTCCCCGTGCCCCCACCCACGGTGTTGTCGCGCGCTCCGCAGGAGGCTGCACTGCACACGCAACTACATCCACATGCACCTGTTCCTGTCCTTCATGCTTCGCGCCGTGAGCATCTTCGTCAAGGACGCGGTGCTCTACTCCGGCGCCACGCTTGATGAGGCTGAGCGCCTCACGGAGCAAGAGCTGCGCGCCATCGCCCAGGCACCGCCGCCGCCCGCCGCCGCCGCCGGCTACGTGAGTGCCCCCTCCGGCGGCCCGCTCCCTCCCTGGGCCCCTAGCCATCAATGGCTTCGCAGGAGCCCCACCCACCCTGCGGCGCCTCTGCCCTCGCCCCCGCCTGTCTCCTGCAGCCACGCGCTTCAGGCCACTCACACCCACCTCTCTGCGTGCATTGCACCTCTCAGCCCTGCTTCCAGGCCCTGTTGCCCAGAGCTTGTGAGTGTTCCCCCTCCCCGCACTTTCATCAACACTCCTGCCTCGGCCCCGGACCGCCAGTCACCCCACCTCTTCACCTTGATCCCCCCACCCCCGTCGTCCGTGCCCTCCTGCCTGGGCAACATCGCCTCCACACACACCTCTCAGCCCCTGCCCTTGGTAGAGCCTGTCCCTTCCTCACCAGCTTGACTAGCACCTGTCGTATCTTACCAGCACCCCCTCCCACTGCCCATCCCTCAGCCCAGCCCAGCCCTCCCCAGATGCAGGTCCTCCTTTCTGGCTAACACCAGCTGGTCTCCTAGGTGGGCTGCCGGGTGACTGTGACCTTCTTCCTTTACTTCCTGGCTACCAACTACTACTGGATTCTGGTGGAGGGGCTGTACCTGCACAGTCTCATCTTCATGGCCTTCTTCTCAGAGAAGAAGTACCTCTGGGGCTTCACGATCTTCGGCTGGGGTACGCAGGCACGCAGGCAGTGAGGTGCAAGCAGGGTGGGACCATGGGCAGCAGGGTCAGAGAGTGCCACTGAGGGGAAAGCACCCATACAGCGTATCCTGTGCCAGATGTGGGGCAGCAGGTGGCGAGCCTTCTGTGACTGGCTGCCCCCCACCCCCACCCCAAGCTTAGGGAACAGGGCTTGGCCAAGGGTTAGGGTTCACTTGGGGTTGTCTCAGCCTGGAGTTGGGGCTCACCTGGAGGCAGGTTCACCCGGGGTTGAGGCTCAGCCCAGTAGAGGGAGGGGGGGGACTCTCAGGTCGAGGTTCCACTCAAGATCAGAGTGGATCTTGGGTCAGAGGTCAGCCTGGGGCTGGAGTTGGAAGGCAGCTATTCTCACCACTGTATCACCACTGCTGGGGCTGGAGTTGGGATCTGGAACCCTCCCTCCACCCTGAGCCCCACTTCTCTACCAGTCCCCACGCTGCATGGAGCTGTCCATGCTTCTGCCACCGTGCCCACAGCGTCCATGGCCCAGAACTGCAGGCCTTGGCTCTAGCATCATCTGGGCTTCAGCAGCTCCTCTGCAGAATGGGTTGCTGGGGTTCTGCACTCCCGCCCCCACAGGCTGTGGGATCGAGTTACCAATAATTGTCCATTATTGTTGGCAGCTCCAGAGCTTGGCCAGGCTCTGGGGCAACTGGCCAGACTGCAGAAGGGTAGGCTGGGTGGCTGGAGCCCTCCCTGCGCTCAGCACCTAGAGGCCCTCACATCAACAGCCATAGCCTCCCTGCCCTTTGGTGGACACACTCTGACCTTGACCTCATCCATGGCAAGCCCCAGAGTTGCAGGCTGATGTGGGCTCTGGGGCTAGAGTGTGTCAGCGTGGGTGGGAAGCACACAGATAGGGGAACACAGAGCACTTTGTGGCGCAGGAATGTCACAGCTCTTTTCCTCGCATAAACCCAGGTCATGCCCTGCCCTTCCCAAGGGTACCCTAGGCCTAGAATGAAGTGTGTGGGGGCAGAGGGTGGGGATTTGGGCTCCTTCCTAGAGGCAAAACTCACTCAGAGGTACCATGTACCATCTGAGTTGGCTTGGGCCTGGGCACACTGAGATTTCCCTGTAGCCCTCTATCCATCCTGGAACAACAGCACACCCTATCCAGCCTCATCCATGGGGCTAGGACTTTTTAAAGGGTGGCAGTGCTGGAATAGAAAACCCGTGATGATAAGCTCCCTCCCTCACAGGGAACCCCTAGCCCAGAGCAGCACCCTTTAGGGGAGGGGAGGGCAGAATGGACTGGGTGTGGATAAATTAGTGATACCTTATTCACCAAGTGCCCAGCAGGAGTGCATGTGTGGTACAAGATGCGGAACCAAGATGAGGGCAGAGGGCTGAACAGGGTCCTGAGGGCTGGAGCCCTGAGGGGAGGCTGTGCGGACAGCAGGGCAGCACATGCAAGAGTAGGGCTCTGTCACCAATTAGCCCATGTGCCCAGGGTGAGGGGGGTCAGGGACAATGGTGGGCTAAGCTGGGGGTCACCAGGGATGAGGGGAATGGGACTGGCAAGGTGGGCTGAGGAGAGAGACATCATCGACAGTCCCTCACACACTGTCTCCCTCTGTGCCCACAGGTCTGCCTGCCATCTTCGTGGCTGTGTGGGTCAGTGTGAGAGCCACCCTGGCAAACACCGGGTAGGTCCAGGTGGAGAAGTGGGCAGGAGGCTCTGACACAGGCCAGAAACACCTCTGCTACCCTCTTTCTCTGTAGAGCATATGAGGGGCACCTCCTGTACCCTGGCCCTGAGTGGCCCAGTTTTAGGAGTTTTCAGTTCAGCTTCAAGCTGGGTACCCGCTCAGGGTCAGCGGAGGCTACTTCAAAAGGGACCTCTGAGGGTGGCCCCAGGCCTGGCCATATATGACACTCCCCTGTCCTGTGCTCTTGGTGGGAGTTGGGGGACAGCTAATGTCGGAGCAGACCAGCTCTGGAGCCTCCCTGTGGGAAGGCTCAGGTTGGGAACGGCAGGGGGTGGGGGCTGATGCCTCAACCTCCCCCAGGTGCTGGGACTTGAGCTCCGGGAACAAGAAGTGGATCATCCAGGTGCCCATCCTGGCCTCCATTGTGGTAAGCAGGGGTGGCCACAGAGCTGGGTCGGGGTATGGACCGTGGGTCCCAGTGACCAGCCCCTGACAGGGACCTATAGAGGCTTCCCTGGACCCCAGGGTTGGAGCTACGAGGCCCAAGAAGCAGCTGATCCCCACCCGAGTCCACATGGGGAAACCAAGCTAAGGAGCCACTTGGAGACACAGTGGCAGAGCAGAGCCTGAGCAGGGTCATGGGTCCCGGAGTCCTTGCCCCTCTCTGCTAGGGTGCGACCTTGAGACGCAGCCCTCCCTCACTCCCACAGCTCAACTTCATCCTCTTCATCAACATTGTCCGGGTCCTCGCCACCAAGCTGCGGGAGACAAACGCTGGCCGGTGTGACACGCGGCAGCAGTACCGGTGAGCCACACCCACCATGCCCAGGCTCCTCAGAGTTCAGGGGTCATCCAACACCAGCACCATGTACAAAAGCAGACAGAGGCTCCACGAATGAGCCTGTCTCAAGGAAGGGCTCAGCTCCTGACTCCCTGGCTGGCCCTGCCAGCAGTGATGGGATCTTGCCTGGCTTCTGGGGGCACCCCAAAGCCGGGCTGGGCCTCTTGGTGCTAGGCCCTGCACTAGAGCTGGGGTCTGGGCAGGACAAACCCAGACTTCTCCTCAGAGAGCTGGTCGCAGGGAGTCTGAGAGACAGGTGGGCAGTGGGTGGCCTTGAGAAGGTGGAAGCTTGACTGAAACCTGAGGAGGGACCTTGGGATACCGAGGTAAGGCCATGGGCGAGTGGGGGAGTGCCTGCAGAGGGACCAGCAGGTGCAAAGGGCCCTGGGACAGGGCGACATAACTTATGGTCCACTCTGGGACACCTCAGAATCAAGGGGCCCTGTTAACACTTTGCTGAGAAAACAAAGTGTCATTGGCTCAGGTGAACTGGGTTCCCCCACTGGCTGCCAGAGCCTCGGGCCTTTTAGTGGCTTCTGGAGCCTGGGGTTGGCAGGTCGGGGTACACAGCGCCTGTTGAGGGGGAAGTGGCTCCACCCTGACCCCCCTGCCCCGCTGGCCCAGGAAGCTGCTCAAATCCACACTGGTGCTCATGCCGCTCTTTGGCGTCCACTACATCGTCTTCATGGCCACGCCATACACCGAGGTCTCAGGGACGCTCTGGCAAGTCCAGATGCACTACGAGATGCTCTTCAACTCCTTCCAGGTGCGCAGCCCTGTCTGAGGGTGAGGGGTGGGTGGGGTTGGGAAGGCTGCTTCCACCCTCTCCAGATGCAGCTCTGGGCCCTGACCCAGTACCCTCTCTCCACAGGGATTTTTTGTCGCCATCATATACTGTTTCTGCAACGGCGAGGTAAGCGGTAGGCCACGCTGGGGCAAGGCAGGAAGGACGCAGAAGTGCCGGGGGAGGGTGGGTGGAATTTCCTGGTGGTCCGGTGGGTAGGACTCCGTGTTTCCTTTGCAGGGGTCCTGGGTTCGATCCCCGGTCGGGGAACTAAGATCCCACAAGCCGCAAGGTGCAGCCAAAAATAAAAAAAAAATTTTTAATTAAAAAATGAAAAAGAAGTTCCGGGGGTTCCCGAGTCCTGTCCCTTCATTCTTCTGCCTGGTTCTTACTCTGTTCCTCCAAGAACATCCCTGAGGACGTTCTGAAGGCAGAGAGAAGTCTTTCCAGATGATTCAGGCTGAGGATGCGCTAGGATTTGTGGGCAAAGCCAAGTATCTTCCCAGCCCCACGGTTGAATCCAGATTGAACACTCATCCACCCTTGGGGTCATTTGAGCTTTCTAGATTCTGGGTGTGCCAATTGCCTGCAGCCAGGCGCCATGTTCTGAGAATGACGGGATTCTTCTTGGCCTTGAAATTTTCCAGTAATAGCCTGCGCCTCTTTACATTCAGTGCTGAGTGTTGCAGGGGCAGGGATGGGGGCGCCGCTGGGGTTGGGGACATGTGGCAGAGGGGTTAGGGGCACACCTGACCACCCACCCTCCTCCTGCCATCCCAGGTACAGGCTGAGATCAAGAAATCCTGGAGCCGCTGGACATTGGCACTGGACTTCAAGCGCAAGGCACGCAGCGGGAGCAGCAGCTACAGCTACGGTCCAATGGTGTCTCACACAAGTGTGACCAATGTAGGGCCCCGCACGGGACTTGGCCTGCCCCTCAGCCCCCGCCTGCTGCCTGCTGCCACAGCCAATGGCCACCCCCAGCTGCCCGGCCACACCAAGCCAGGGTCCCCAGCCCTGCAGACCACACCACCTGCCGTGGCCGCTCCTAAGGACGATGGGTTCCTCAACGGCTCCTGCTCGGGGCTGGATGAGGAGGCATCTGCACCGGACAGGCCACCTGTCCTATTGCAGGAGGAATGGGAGACAGTCATGTGATTGGGGACCCGAGGGTTGGACCTGTGGACATAAGGGTGGACAAGCGGACCAAGAGACAGGTTGTTGGACAGTTGCCCACTCAGGACTGGGGCTGGGAGGATAAAACAGGAAAAAAAAAAAAAAAAGGAAAAGGAAGCAGCGTGTGGCTTCCTGTGGTCTGAACTGGGCACCTATTCCAGGAGGGGAGGAGCTGGGAGCCATGGGGGTGTTCTTGGTCTTACCTCAGGAGGGGGTCTAGGAACCATGCGCCAGTCCCTGGGGGGTCGGGACCCAGCCTGGCAGAAAGGGCCTGAGAGAGGCCCCTGTCCAAGCCTAGAGAAGCTCAGGTTTGCTGGGTCATCAGCACCCCAGTGGCCCCATGCAGGAGGAGGGCCCCAGCCTTTCCCTGTCTCCAGCTGTCACCTCGGCTGCTCCCTGCACTTGTACACAGGCTCCATGGGCACCCAAGCTGCCTTTGGCCCAGGCTGAGTCTACAGACCTACTCACCCTGAAACACTCATATTGGCCACCTCTAGGACAGAGCTATGTCTTCCTTTCAGACTGGGTGCCCCCCAGGACAGAGTGGAGCCTCTCCTCTCAAACTGGATTTCCTCTAGAACATGGTTTAACCTCTTCCCACAGACTGAGGACCTCTTCCACCCCACGACAGGGCTGTGTTTACTCCTCAGACTGGATACCCCCAGGACAGAGCTGTGTTCATCCTTCAGACTGTGCACCCCACAGAACAAGGCTATACTCACCCCTCAGACTTGTTACCACCTTCCCTTTAGATGAACCCCCAAGACAGAGCTGTGCTTTCCCTTTGAACTAAATGCCCCCAAGACATGCTGGATACCCCCCTCAGGTTTGGTGATCCCAAGCAGGGCAAGGTTGCCCCATATCCACTTGGATACCTCCTCCCCAAGGGCTGGCCCTCCTTCCTCAGGATTTTTGCACCCAGTCCAAGGCCAGGCCTCCCCCTTTAGACTGGGCAGCCTTTGTCCCCTTGACTGGATGTCCAGGATAGGACTGGACCTCTTACATCAGTCTAAGCTCCTAGTCCAGGACAAGGTCTCCTCCCTTAGACCTGGAGCTCCTGGGCCAGGGCCAGCCCCCCCCACTCAGAGAGACCCTGAGCCCCACCTGGGCCATCCAGGTGTTGGCAGAGGAAGTGGGAGCCCTCAGAGGGCCTGGCAGGCAGTCAGGACCCTGTTTGCCTTGAACAGGGTCTGGAGCCAGGTGGTCATTTCTCCCTTCAAGGCCTCACAGCCCAGCCAAGCCGCAGGGAACACGTAAACACCAGCCGAGCCAGGTGGCAGGCAGGCAGGGAGGAGGAGACCAGAAGCCCCTGACTCACCAGCCTCCTTGGCCACGGTGTCTGGACACCTCCTGGTGCTGCTCCAGATTCCAAGTCAGGCTAGGAAGACGAGCTCCAGCTCCCACCTGTCTTGGGCATGAAGATAGGCCCGGCCTTTTCTGGCCTGTCTCCCCGCAGCCCAGGCTGAGGACCTCTGAAGACCCATGGAAGGAATGTACCCTGCTGGGGGCTCCTAGAACATAGGCCAGGCTTCAAGAGGAAGCTTCAGCTCAGAGCAGGATCTAGAGGGTCCAGGGTCATAGAAGAGAGGCCTCTAACGACCCACAACATGCCAGCCTGTGGAGAAGGGAAGACTAAGTGGGGCCCACATGTCAGTGGAGAGTGAGCAGGCTTGGACAGTCCCCTCCCATTACCGCTCAACCTGGGGTGGAGGTAGGACAGAGAACAGAATGAGGAGAAAGGGGACTGAGTTCCCTGGAAGATGAAAGGGACATGACCCAGGCCAGTGGTCTGATCAGAGCCTTGTTCAGACAGTTTGTGAGGGAAAATGGACCTTCCTTGGGGGAAGAAGGGGACACGACCATGCTCTGAGGGCACATAAGGGGACATAGACCTGCCGAGGTTGTCCGAGGGGACACAACCCTGCTCTGAGGGCGGGTAAGGAGACATAGAACTTCCATGGGTGTTGGAGGGGACAGAGCTCTACTCTGAGGGTACAGGAGGGGACAATGAACCTCCTGAGGGGGTCTCAGGGGACACAGTTCTGCTCCGAGGGTACCTGAGGGGACAAAGCTTGCCCTGTGTAGTCTGAGACACAATCCTTTCCTGACGGCACATGATGGGACATGGACCTTCTGTGGGGGTCTGAGGAGACACAGCTCTGCTCCAAGGGCGCATGAGGGCACATGGACCTTCCATCATAATCTGAGGGGACTCAGCTTTGCTCCGAGGGTGCGTGAGGGGACAAGAACTGCCCTGTGTGGTCTGAGAAGAAACCATCCTTCCCTGAGGGCACGTGAGGGGACATGGACCCTCCGTGGGGCTCTCAGGGGACACAGCTCTGTTCCAAGGGCATGTAAGGGGATCTTAAACTACCTAAGGGGATCAGAGGGGACGCAGCTTCACTCCGAGGGCGTGTGAGGGGGTCTCTGGACCTCCTGCGGGGGTCTGTAGGGACACAGCTCTGCTCCAAGGGCACGTGAAGGGACCACGAACAACCTGAGTGGGTCTGAGGGGACACAGCTCTGCTCTGAGGGTGTGTTAGCAGACATTGAACTTCCTGAGGGGGTCGTAAGGGACACAGCTCTGCTCCAGGGTGCATGAGGGGACATTGGACCTCCTGAGTGAGTCTGAGGGTACACAGCTCTGCTCCGAGGGTGCGTGAGGGGACATTGAACATCCTGAGGTGGTGTGAGGGGACATAGCTCTGCCCTGATGGCGTGTGAGGGAACACTGAACCGCCCGAGGGGGTCTGAGGGGACACACTCTGCTCCGAGGGCTTTAGAGGGGACATTGAACTTTCTGAGGGGGTCTGAGAGAACACAGCTCTGCTCCGAGAGTGCGTGAGGGGACACTGGACCTCCTGAGTGGGTCTGAGGGGACACAGCTCTGCTCCAAGGGCATGTAAGGGGATATTGAACCACCTGAGGTGATCAGAGGGGACACAGCTTTGCTCTGAGGGCATATGAGGGGATTCTGGACCCCCTGTGGGGTTCTAAGGTGAAACAGCTCTGCCCTGCGGGCATGTGAGGAGACATTGGACTTCATGCTTGGGTCTGAGGGGGACACACCTCTGCTCCGAGGGCGCATAAGGACAGGACCTGCCCTGTGTGGTCTGAGGAGACACAATCCTTCCCTGAGGGCACATGAAGGGACATCGACCTTCCCTGGGGGTCTGAGGGGACATAGCTCTGCTGCAAGGGTGAGTGAGGGGACATAGACTTTCCGTGTGGTCTGAGGGGACACAGCTCTGCTCCGAGGGTGCATGAGGGGACATTGGCCCTCCTGAGGGACCTGTGGGGATAAAACTCTACTCCGAGGGTGGGTGATGGGACATGGACCTTCCGTGTGGGTCTGAGGGGACACAGCTCTGCTCCGAGGGTACGTGAAGGGACATTGGACCTCCTGAGCAGTCTGTGGAGACACAGATCTACTCCGAGGGCAGGTGAGGGGAAACGGACCTTCCGTGGGGGTCTGAGGGAACACCACTCTGCCCCAAGGGCATGTGAGGGGGCACTGGACCTCCTTAGGGAGTCTGAAGGGACACAGCTCTGCTCCGAGGGCAGGTGAGGGGAATTTGGACTTCCTGAGGGGGTCTGAGGAGACACTTTCTGCTCCGAGGGCATGACAGGTGACGTTGGACCTCCTGAAGAGGTCTGAGTGGAAACAGCTCGGTTCTGAGGGCACGTGAGGGAACATGGACCGTCCTTGCGGGTCTGCGGGGACACAGCTCTGTTCCAATGGCGCGAGGGGACACTGGAGAACTGAGGGGGTCTGAGGGTACACAGCTCTGCTCCAAGGGCATGTGAGGGCACAAGACCTGCCCTGTGTGGTCTGAGGAGACAGAATCCTTCCCTGAGGGCACGTGAGGGGACATGGACCCTCTGTGGGGGTCTCAGGGGACACAGCTCTGCTTCAAGGGCATGTAAGGGGACACTGAACCACCTGAGGGGATTAGAGGGGACACAGCTCTGCTCTGAGGGCATGTGAGGGGACGTTGAATCTCCTGAGTGGGTCTGAGGGGACAAGCTCTGCTCTGTTTGTGAGGGGACATGAACCTCCCGATGGGACCTGAGGGGACAGCTGTGCCAGAGGGCAAGTGAGGGGACATGGACCTTTTAAGGGGGTCTGAGGAGACACAGCTCTGCTCCAAGGGCACGTGAGGAGACAAGACCTGCCCTGTGTGGCCTTGAGACACAATCCTTCCCTGAGGGCACCTGAAGGGACATCGACCTTCCGTGAGGGCCTGAGGGGACATAGCTCTGCTCTGAGGGCATATGAGGGGACATTTGAGCTCCTAAGGGGGTCCACAGCTCTGCTCCAAGGGTGAGTGAGGGGACATGGACCTTTCATGTGGTCTGAGGGGACACAGCTCTGCTCCGAGGGTGCAAGAGGGGACAAGACTTGCCTTGTGTGGTCTGAGGAGACACAATCCTTCCCTGATGGCACGTGAGGGACATGGACCTCCACGGGGAGTCTGAGGGGACTCAGCTCTGCTCCAACGGTGCGTGAGGGGCAAGACCTGCCTTGCGTGGTGTGGAGACACCATCCTTCCCTGAGGGCACATGAAGGGACAAGGAGCCGTTGGGGTGGGAAACACTGCGGGGACACAGCCCTACACTGAGGGTGCTTGTGGGCATGGACTTCCTGAGGGGCTCTGAGGGGCAAAAGCAGCGCTCTGAGAGTGCTTGATGGGGCACAGACCTTCTGTGGGGGTCAGCAGGGACACAGCTCTGCTCCGAGGGCACATGAAGTGACGTGACCCTGCCCCAGGGGGTCTGAGTGATACAGTTTTGCTCCTAGGGGGTGTGAGGGGTCATGGACCTGCCGGGGGGCGGGGCAGGGGCGGTGGTCTGAGGGGGTGCAGTCCTGCTCTGAGGGTACTAGAGGGGACGTGGACCATCCATCCATCAGGGGTTCTAACAGGGTCCTGGCTCTGCCTTCATTTTTAGAAGTGAGGTCTGGCTGTGGGGACCCAGTCAGAGGGTGCTGGGTCAGTGGCTCTCATTGAGCACTGGGACACACAGGCTGGACTGTGTTCAGCTATAACCCTGTTGTCTCCTCAGCCAGCCCCAGAATGATCCCAGCCCGAGGCTCCCACGGCCGACTGAAACAAGCCTTGCCTGGGGCAGAGCCTTGGGCAGCGTAGGGGACTCTAGAGCCAGACAGGGGTCTGGGCCCTGGCTGGCTTCCCGTGTTTGCTGTGTGATCCAGGGCAAGCTGCCTTCCCTCTCTGAGCCTCAGCTTCACTTCTGAGGTCAGGCTCCTGTCTAGGTCTCTTGGCCTGTGTGGTCTCAGTACCCCGACCTGCTCCCTGGTGGGCCCCTAGGCTAGCTCTTGGCTGCCTGGACAAGGACTTTATCTTTCCCTTGGGCAGACCTGGGGCCCTCAGCACTGAAGGCCAGGACATCCCCAGGTGAGAGGCTCCCTCCTTCTTCGGCATCCCGGTCATGCAGGCAGTGGGGGCCAAGAGGGTGGGTGTGGATCCTGTGCATCTCCTTCCCATCCAAAGGCGGGGGTCAGGAAAGGGGCCAGGGTCTGGGAGGCAGAAAACTGTATCCCAGGCCTAAAACCATCCCTTCAGGCCTCAGCCTTCCATCTGTGCGTGAAAGGAGGGGAGGTGGGGCCCTTCGTGTGCCTGAACTAATTATGCCCCTGCCACCTGCAGCATCTGTTTTAGGGGGGTAGAGAGGAGAGTTTCAATGCCCCCAAAGGCTTCCTGACTGGAAGGCCTGATGGTTCTCAGTCCCAGTTCACAGACTGCAGTGTGGGGACACGGCCAGCGGTTCTGGCAGGGGACTCTGTTGATGGACAGCCCCATGGGGCTCCTGTTGGCTTTGCTTCCCAATGGTGAGGAGGAGGGGACGAGGCCAGGCTGGGAGGACGGGGTTCTGGGCACAGCACGCCGGGCTTGTGACCACTGCAAGCTCCCTTCTCAGAGCTTCAGTACCTGTGGCTCCAGACTCCAGGCCCTGGTGCACGAGGCCCTCCACCTGCTCCTCTCCACTCCCCACGCGGTGCTCTCCAGTCAGCTCTCCTTGGGGGCCTCTGCCCCAGCACCCTTTTCCTGCTGCAGCACGTATGAGTCAGGGGACGGCCTTGGTGTGAACCACGTCCTGGCCCTGCCCAGAGGCGAAACTGTCAGGCTACCTGCCCCCAACAAGCGCACCCCAACCAGTGAGATAGAGAGGTGTGTCGTGTGTCTGTTGTTATGTGTATGTTTGTATATATGCTTATTTGCATTTGCGTGTGTTTGCGTGTTTGTATATGTGCCTAGTTGTATGTATCTGTTGTGTCTATTTGTACTGTCAGTTTGTAGTTCTATTTGTATCCTGTGTCTGTGTGTTTGTAATGTGCTCATGTTTGTAATATGTATCTGTGTGTCCATTTGCATGTGTGTCTTTTGGTGTGTCTGTGTGCGTGACTGTACTGTGTGTGTACCAATATGTCTGTTTGTATTTATTGGTATGTCTGTGTATATGTGTGTGTCTATTTGTGTGTGTGTGTCTGTGTGGACCCGTGGTCTGAGAACGCCGCCTGTGGGTGGAATTTGGCCCAGAGACATGTTTGGTTTGGCCCTCATAGTATTTTCAACATCTTGAGCCAACATTTAAAAATCAGGATATTTCACATAAAAATTCAGCTTTTCAGTTTCTTTTAAAAATTCAGAAGCCCTGGCAGCCTCGGGCCTGCGTTCCCATGAGGCCACTCTCCTCCAGAGCTGCTCAGAGGCTGCCTCGTCCTCCCACCCTCCACAGCCTCACCACTTTTCTCGCCCAGCAGCACCTTGAGGATGACTGAGTTTGTGATCCCAGAGTGTGTGGTCATGACCGAGTGTAAGCCTGCTTGCCAGGGAGTGTGTGCACGAGTGTACGGGACGAGTTCATGTGTGTGTGTGTAGGGGGGAGGGTGTGTGTGCGCATAAATCCATTTTGCAATGGGGGGCGTGTACACGTGAATGCGTGTGTGCATATGAGGTCAACCTGTGTCAGGGGGCTGAGCGCATGTGTGAATGTGTGCGTGTGTGCATTAGGCAAATGTGAGTGTGTGTGGGACATGTGAGTGCCTGCATGTGTGTAGGGCATCTGTGCTTGCGGAGGTTGAGGTATGTGAATGCATGCGTTTGCAGGTGTGTGCGCGTGGGGTTTGCGTGGACATACTTGTGGCCATGTGGAGTGTGTGAGCCACTGCGGTCTGAGCATGCTCTGCACAGGAGCTTCTTTCGGCCGTTGAGGGGGAATCGGATTCCGGGTTTCTGGCTGGGCCACCTTGTGGGATTTATTTCTGTCTCAGTGCCGACCAGAGGCCTGAGTAATGGGAACATTTTAAGAAAACCAGTAAATACATAGAGAAAGGGCAGGCTGGCCGGGAAATAGGCTGGACACCCCTGCCCAGCCCACAGCTGCCAGAGGCCCTGAGTCCAGGCCTAAGGCAGGGAGGGAAGCAGCCCTAGAACCCAGCATGCTCAACCACTATGCTCTATGGATACCCACTTCTGCCCATCCAGTGGGTGAGTCCCCTACACCGCCTGGATGGCCCCTGGAGCTAGGCATCTTCGCAGCTTGGCTCTGAGCAACAGATGCTCAGGACAGGCCCAGGGGATGCCATGTCAGACCTGGTCCAGGGGCTAAGGGGACCTGACCCTCCAGGTGGGGCCCCTTTCCCAGCCAGGCTACAGTGGGTCCACATCCCTGAGTATTCTGTCCACACACGTCTCACACATACGTAGACCCTCCCTCAGGAGGGATGAGGCTGCCTGTGACCTGGCAGGGTTGGTGCTCCCCACAGGGTTGGGAGGGTACGCAACACGCTCCACTTGGAGCCCACACACCCGAAAGTGCCTGGTGCCTGGAACCTGCGGAAGGCTGGTGTCGGTGGGGCGGAGTGGAGGGTTCTGTTGCTCCCCAGGACATGGCCACCACTGTTCTGGGTTTCAGGCTGACTGAGCCCCACTCCCGGGATCACCTCTGATATCAGCCCCTTAAATGACACAGGCCCCACGGGAAAGGATGGGGTGCTTCCTCTGGTGGGGTGAGGTTCCTTACAGAAGATCCACTTCAGCAGCGGGAAAAGCAGGCTATGCTGACCCACACTCCCCTGCAGGGGCCCTGGGTCAGTGTCTTCTGCTGCCCCCCAGTGGCCGTGTGCGGGCAACAGGGGAAATAAAGGCTACACGGAGATTCTTATCCATAAAGGTCTGCTGGCTGAATAGAATCGCTGGGCTCTTGGCCCTAGATCCCCACCACTCACTACCCCCCAGTGTGATGCCCAGTGAGATGGTTTGGGGAAAGCCAAGTCTTTTAGACTGGTCTGAGGAAAGGAACGTGGCTCCTAGCACAGATCCCAAGACCACTTGGAAGGTCAGCTCCTGGAGAGCAGGGCAACATCCGGTTTACAGCTGCATCCTTCGCCCCTGGAACAGTGTCCAGCACAAGGTGGATACTCAGGAAACAGGACGAATTAATGCCTGAATCCCCAGCTCCTGTAAGGGTGCTGCAGCAGGCCCCAGATGCAGCTCAGAGCCCCATGGAGAGGTCACCTGAAGGTGAGCAGGAGTCTCGCACACTGAAGCCCAGGGGTGGGGAAGAGCAGCATGAAACCCCAACAGGGGAATTGGCCTGGACGATGCCTTGGGCTTGAGGATGCACAGGTAGAGTCCAGGGGACTTGGTTTGCCCAAACTGGTCACCTTCACACAATTCACCTGCAGCCCACTGGGCTAGACAGAATTTTCCCTTGTAACTTTAGGGGCTGTGCCTCTCTGTGACCCTGTGTCTGCGATTCCTCACCGTGTTACAGGCCCTATACCAGCCCGGATGTCCACCTGGCCTCTAGGGTCCTGTTCCTGCAATCCCAGGTATGACTTCCTCCCAGCCCTCGTGCTGCCTCCCCTCCTACCCAGAGGCATCAAGCGTGAGTCTCTGGGCCAGCAGGCCCTGTACTCCTGTCCTCTGCTTGGCAAAGGGGTATCCATGCTGTTGCCGAACAATTCAAACCTGACACCTCTCCTGAGATGACCCAGAGGCCAGATGTCCTCGAGGATTTCAAGCAGGAAGAGGGGCCTGGAGTGTTGGGAGGTCAGGGCTGTCCTGGAGGAGTGCCTGGTGAGCCGGGTAGCAGTGGGCACACCGGGGCTCCATCCACAGAGCTGGGCACTGCCACTTGGCCCATTTCTTCAGCCCTATGACAAAGGGGCTGCTGGGGCCTGAGAGTCTGTCGCTGGGGCCTGTCCCTCCAATCAAGAGTACTGTATTATTCTAGGTAGGAGTCCTTTATCAGATATGGGGTTTGCAGGTATTTTCTTAGTCAGTAGATTTTCTCTTCATCCTTTTAACAGGGTCTTTGTTGGAGCAAAAGCTTTTCATTTTGGTTGTCAAATTTACCCATTTTTTTCTTTATGAATTGTGCTTTCTCATGTCTAAGAACGCTCTTCACCAAGCTCTAGGTCCTGAAGGTTTTCTCCTATAATCCACTTTAATTTTTGTATAAGGTCTGAAGTGTAGGTTGGGGTTCCTTTTTGGGACCTTTGGATGGATATCCAATCACTCCAGCACAATTCACTGAAGACTGTCCTTCCTCCATTGAGCTCATTTTGCACCTTTGCCAAAAATTAGTGAGCCATACCTATGTGGGGCTACTTCTGAGTTCTCTGTATTCTTCCATTGATCTATGTGCCTACTTTTCCACCAATACCACCATCTTGATTACTGTAGCTGTATAGTAAGTCTTGAAATGGGTAGATTGATTCTTCCTGCTTTATTCTTCTATTTAAAAATTGTTTAAGCTGTTCAAGTTCTTGTAACTTTCCTGATACATTTTAGAATAATCTTGTCTATATATAAAAATCTTATTGAGATTCTGATATGAATTGCATTAAACCTATGTATCAATTCTCCAGTAAAACCACCTGAGCTTGGAGATCTCTTTTTCAGGGGTTTAAAAATTATGAATTCAATATCCTTAATAGTTACAGAGCTATGCAAATTATCTTTTTCATTTGGGGTGAGTTATGGCAGTTTGCACTTTTCAAGGAATTGGTCCGTTTCATCAACTTGTCAAAATGTGGGTATTTACAGTACCCCTTTATTGTCCTTTTGATGTCCATGGGGTCTATAGTGATAGCCTTATTTCATTCCTAATATGCCTAATGTGTCTCCTCTTTCCTTTTTTTTTCTTTTTATTTATTTTTGGCTGCATTGGGTCTTCGTTGCTGCGCATGGGCTTTCTCTAGTTGTGGTGAGCGGGGGCTACTCTTCATTGCGGTGCACGGGCTTCTCATTGCAGTGGCTTCTCTTGTTGTGGAGCACGGGCTCTAGGCGTGTGGGCTTCAGTAGTTGTGGCACATGGGCTCAGTAGTTGTGGCTTGCGGGTGCTAGAGCGTGGGCTCAGTAGTTGTGGCGCACAGGCTTAGTTGCTCCATAGCATGTGGGATCTTCCTGGACCAGGGATTGAACCCATGACCCCTGCACTGGCAGGAGGATTCTTAACCACTGCACCACCAGGGAAGTCCCTGTCTCCTCTTTCTTCGTCAGTCTTTATTTCTTGTTAGTCAATTACTGATTTCTGCAATGTTTACCACTTTCTTTGCTCACCACTTCTTCCTGCATCCTGTGGCAGGCACTGCTGGCTGCCTTCCCGGTACTCTTTCTACCCTTCTTCCTTTCTCATGGAACCTCAATTTCAATCATGGTGGCAATGTGCCCAGCTTAAAATACCCTTACTCCCCACATGTCTGCAGTTAGGGTTGGATCTGACACAGTAATGGCTGATCAGATGTGAAGGAAAGCATGGGCGACAGGGCTTGAAGCCATGGTTTCTTCAGCTGGCTCGCCCTTTGCCCTTCCCCCTCCTGCCTGTAGCTCGAACCTGGGAGGTCGGTGGGGGGAGTGGTGGTGAAGGCCTCCAAGAGAGTTAAGGACGGCAGCTGAGGACACAGAAGGGACTCACGTCCTTAGTGGTCTCAAGGAGTCACTGTACCACCTTAGACATAACACAAGAAAAAAACCCCTCCTCGTTTAAAATCCTGTAGGTGAGCATCTGCCAAATGTCATCCTGATTCCCATACCCTTCTCCCTGCCCCCTCCCTCCTCCTCCTGCTATGGAGCATCCTTTAGTAGTTCTTTCAGCAAAGATCAGTGCAGAGTAAACACTTAGTGTCATAAGCCTGAAAATGTCTATCTTGCCCTTATTATTACTGAGCAGACTGACATTTATGTTTCCTCAGCACTTAGGAAAAATTTGTCTTCTACTATCTACCACTGACTGATGAAAAGTGGAACTCATTCATTAGTAGGCAAACTTTCCGTTGTTGTTATTTTTTTTTTTTTCCCCTCCTGTAGCTTGTTGGATTTTCCTCTTTCCCCTCAATGTTCTAATCTTGACCATTGTAGTGAAACTGCGATGTAGCCATTAAAAAAATTCTACTTCATACTCATCGAGTAATTTAGGTTGTGAATTCTGGAAATTTCTTTTAAAATTGTGTGAAACACAGTACATACAACCAAAAAAAAGGAGAAAATGAACGGATAAAGAATAAAATGAATTCCCACCACTTAAGCCAAGAAAAAGAACATTATCAACACCTCAGAGGGCCCCTTCCCAGAGCTAACCACAAGCCTGATGATGAGGATCATTGCCTTTGCTCTTCTGTGCCGACTTTACCACCCATGTGTGTATCCTTAGAGAGTATATTGTTCTACTCTGCCTGTGTTCGAACATCACACAAATGTCTCATACTTCTTTTCTTCCGTGACCTGCTTCTTTTTTTAAAAAAAAATTTTATTTATTTTTGGCTGCGTCGGGTCTTCGTTGCTGCGTGCAGGCTTTCTCTAGCTGTGGCAAGCGGGGGCTACTCTTCGTTGTGGTGTGTGGGCATCTCACTGCGGTAGCTTCTCTTGTTGTGGAGCGTGGGCTCTAGGCGCGCAGGCTTCAGTAGTTGTGGTACGTGGGCTCAGCAGTTGTGGCTCGCGGGCTCTAGAGCGCAGGCTCAGTAGCTGTGGCACAAGGGCTTAGTTGCTCCGTGGCATGTGGTATCTTCTGGGACCAGGGCTCGAACCCATGTCCCATACATTGGCAGGTGGATTCTTAACCACTGCACCACCAGGGAAGTCTGACTTGCTTCTTTTGAGATGTATCCACAATCTTACACGGGGCTATAGCTCATTTCCTTGCTATAGAGTATTCCACTGTCAAAACAATAACTCATTGTGTTTTACTGTATGTGTGCTATTATGAACATTGCTTCTATTAGGGTTCCTGTCCCTGTCTCCCGGTATTCTTGTGCAACAGTGCTCTAGGACACTAATAGTGGAATTGCTGGTGACTGGCTGTGCACCAGTTCAACTTTTTCAAAAGTGGTCTTACCAACCAGCATTCCCACATGTGGCAGGTGGGAGGCCCGCTGCTCCACAGCACACCAGGGTAGCTAGTAACCCTTCTGTCTGAAAGTCTCCCTTGTCTGGCATCACCCCAGCTAGCTGAGCTTCATTCTGTTGATTTTGAGCATGACAGAGCTTTTCTAATCCCTTTCAATCTGTTTGAAAGACTGGGTTTAGGTTTCTTTTTTTAAACGACATCAGACAAGAGTTTTTTTTTAAAAAAAGCGAACAGGTACATTAATAGTAATTAATGACATATTTGGATTTATCTGTCCCACCTTTTTCTCTCTTTGCCTTCTTTTGGATAATTTATTTTTCTCAGTCCATTTTTTTTTTCTTAATTTCTTTGGAAGAGGTACTAGGGACTTCCCTGGCGGTCCAGAGGTTAGTACTCTGTGCTCCCAATGCAGGGGGCAGGGGTTTGATCCCTGGTCAGGGAACTAAGATTCCACATGCTGTATGGTGAAGCAAAAAAAAAAAAGAAAAGGGGCTTCCCTGGTGGCTCAGTGATTGAGCGTCCGCCTGCCGATGCAGGGGATACGGGTTCCTGCCCTGGTCCGGGAAGATCCCACATGCCGCGGAGCGGCTGGGCCCGTGAGCCATGGCTGCTGAGCCTGCGCGTCCGGAGCCTGTGCTCCGCAGCGGGAGAGGCCACAACAGTGAGAGGCCCGCGTACCACAAAAAAAAAAAAAAAGAAGGGGTACATTCTATCACTCTATTTCTATTTTTAGCGTTATCCTAGAAATGTCAGCCTGTCTGTATACCAGAGTCTTTGCTCTCTTCCTGAGTGAGCTTGGTAGATGGCTGTAATTCCAATCACTGCTCACCTCAGGACTTACTATTATTGCTGTTATGTACCCTAGCCCTTGTTTTACTTTTACTTCACAACACATATTTGTTTTATAAGGTTAACGTCTACTTAAATTTACACTTTCTTTCTCTTCATTCCTTCTTACGAGCTCAGATTTTCCATCTGGGATTCAGTCTGAAGACATTCATTCAAAAAAAGATATTCAGTTTTTTTGTTTTTTGTTTTTTAAGGAGAATGCTTATTTCTTTTTTTAAAAAACAGCTTTATTGAGATATAATATATACCTCATACAATTCACACATTTAAAGGTACAATTCAATGGCTTTTAGCATATTCACAGACTTGTACAACCATCACCATAATCCATTTTAGAATATTTTCATTACCTCAAGATAGATTTTTTTTAAAAAGTCTGCTGGTGACAAAACCTCTGATCTTGCTTGTCTAAAAATATTTTGTACTTGTAACGTATTTTCTCTGGGTATAGAATTTCAAGTTGACAATTACCTTTTGTCCAGTTAACACTGACGCCAGATGGTACCATTCCAGTTAACACCGGCTGTGTTTAAGACATTTGCTGTGGGCTTGCTCTTTGAAAGAAAATATAATCTCTAATTTTAAGATTGTTTCTTGGTCTTTTCGTTCTGACAATTTATTACAATGTGTTCACGTAGGTACTGGTTTTTAAACACGTCCGCAAATTCTTAGACTCCAACTCGAGGTGGAACCTAATTCTTCTCCCTTTCTCCTCCCTTTGAGCGTGGGCTGGACGCAGTGACTTGCTTCTAACAAATAGACTGTGGCAGAATATCACTTCCAAGACCTGGTCATAAAAGACCCTAAAGCTTCCTCCTGCTTCCTCTCTGGGATCACTCATTCTGGGGAAAGCCAGCCTCTACCACATGTGAACACTCATGCAAGCCTTATGGAGAGGTGCACGCAGCAAGAACTGTGTGTGCGTAATGCTTTTCTATGCATTCCTGTGAGTGCTGGGAGTGGAAACGGTCCTAAAGCAGATCCTCCAGCCCCAGTCGAGCCTTGCGTCGCCTGCTGCCCTGGAGGACATCTTGACGGCTACTTCAAAGAGACCCCAAACTAGAACTACTCAGCTAAGCCACTCCTGAATTCCTGATCCACAGAAACTGTCAGAAAATAATGATTTGTTGTTTTAAGCCACAGAGACTTGGGGTAATTTGTATGCAGCAATTTATAATTAATACGAAGTGTGAAAAAACTTGAGGCAAGCTTGCTTATTGAGCTGTAATGAACATACAAAAAGTGCACAAAACGTATATGTACAGCTCAATGAATATTTGTAAAGTGAACATACCTAATGAATCACCACCCATAACAAGAGACAGAACATTTGACTGCAGATGTCTTTTGGTTGCCCAGCTTGAGAACTGTTGACCTCGAACCTGTAGACTGGTGATTTTGAAAAGTTCAGTCATGTGAAAAAAAAAAAAAGACCTTTGCCCCATTTTTGCCTTTTTTTCCCCCTGGAACTCCAACCACAAGTTGGATCTTCTCACTCTATCCTTCGTATCTCTTAGCCTCTTGTTTACATTACTGATCTGTTTATCACGCTGGCTGCATTCTGGATAACCTCTTCAGATCTAGCTTCCTATTCACAAGTTGTCTCTTTGGCTCTAATTCACAGATACAAGGTTTTAAATTGCTATAATAATTTTTACTTCTAGAGCATCACTTTGGTTCTTCTGCAAATCTATTCTGCTTTTCAAGCTTCTCTTTTAGTTCTTAAATCATTTTTAAACACTGAAATTATCTGACTGATAATTCTAATGTCTGAAGTCTTTGCAACTCTCATGCTACCATGTTCTTTCTGATGTCCTTTGCTTTGAGTGCTTTGTTGCCTAGTATCTCTCGTGAACTTTTCTGTAAGCTATTCCTCTTTCTTGGAACTTTATTGGTGGGGATTCTTTGAGGACTAAGATGAATAAAGGTTCATTCAGGTCGGATCTGCATTTCCTTCTATCAAGTGTCTGAGACCACCACATTCTGGGACCACTGTAAATCGTGGCCTGAGGTTTCCCGTGTGCAAACCCACATGAGGGAGGGCTGCCTCAGTTCTCAAGGGATACTTTATTCTACTCCAGTAATTGGCAGGGTTCAAGTTCCCCTTGGGATGTCAAGAGTACAGACTGATTATTAGTTTACAGAGGGTGCTGCCCTTTGGGGCCCCACGAGGCACTGAGGGCCTCCAAAACCAAGGCTCGATTTCACCTGGCTTGTCAAATACCTCCAGAGCAAAGGTCAGGCTTCAGCATTCTGCCACTTCTCTTACCTTTTGGCCTGAGTATTCCATACTTTCTTGCCAGATCATTGATGCATTTAAAAAGCATTTGTCAATATTTATTTACCTAGTATTTTTAGCTGTTTTCCAAGGGAAGATCAGTTCAGGCAACCATCCTACCGAGATGCCAGAAACAGAAGTGATTGCTACTCCTTCTTCAAGTACCTTTTTTCTCCAGTTTTCTTTTCCCAAACGAATTCCTATCAGCTAAAGGACAGCTACCAGTACGTCAGGGCTCTCAACCTATCCCCTCTCTCTCCTTCTTTCTCTCTCTCTGCCACCTTTTGGATCTTCAACTTTACTTCCAATTTATTAATCCCTTCTTTGACTATAAGTAATCATTTAGCTCCTCCAGTGAGTTTCTTACTTTAATAAACATTCTTGGGCTTCCCTGATGGCTCAGCAGTTAAGAATCCACCTGCCAATGCAGGGAACACGGGTTCAAGCCCTGGTCCGGGAAGATGCCACAAGTCGCGGAGCAACTAAACCCGTGCGCCACAACTACTGTGTCTGCGCTATAGAGCCAGCAAGCCACAACTACTGAGCCCGCGTGGCACAACTACTGAAGCCCACGCACTCTAGGCCCTGTGCTTCGCAACACGAGAAGCCACCGCAATGAGAAGCACGTGCACCGCAACGAAGAGTAGCCCCCGCTCTCCGCAATGAGAGAAAGCCCGCACGCAGCAACGAAGACCCAACGCAGCCAAAATAAATAAATTTAAAAAAATAAATAAATAAACATTCTTTATTTCCAAGATTTCTAATCAGTTGTTTCTTATACCAAATCCCTGTTCTTGAGTTGTGTGAGATCAAAAAGTCCCTCTTTGATCTCACTGGTGATAAAACAAATGCTCATTTTAAAGCCTGTTAGGATATTATCGTTTTACTTTCTTCAAGTAGAAATTCTCCCACTTGTTGGGCTGCTGGCCATTCTTTCTGGCACTGGATTTTCTCATGCATTTTATAATTTTTGAGTGTCCCTCATGGGTGATAGTTTTTGCTTTTCTCTCTCCCGGCAGGGCCGTTGTTCTACAGGGCACACAGGGCTGCAAATGCAGAAGCAAACCTTTCATTAACTCTCTGGGCTCTCATACAGTGGGGATATCCTTACTCTGGTGCTGTGTGGGAGCCTAGTTGCCAGTCGCAGGTGTCTGAGTCCTACACTGCCACAGACAAACATCCTGCTTCCAACTGCAATCCCAGGAGGTGGGGGCATCTTTTCACCCTTTATTCCTAGGAAGGGAAGCCCAGCTCTAGACCCTGGCTATGCAGAGAGAGCCTGGCTCCAGTCCTGACACCTGTGGGACATGTCTGATCCCTGTCCGTTGTGGGAATCAGTCCTGGCCTTGTCTCACTGCTCACCACAGCAGTCAGCCACCTACCACTTCAGCCCTTACTCATAGCTGCCAGTTTCTGCTCCCTTCCCAAGAATTATCTTCTTAGAGGAGTTGCATAATTTTAAGTTAAACCATTTACTTTATTGTATGAGTGACAGTCTGTGTGCACACACTCCCTCCACCTCTACCGCCCGAGTCCTCAGCACCGTCTACCAGAGCTGGGCCATTGCGTTCCTAGAAGCTGGCACGGAGGGAGGAACACACCGGGATGACTCAGGGCAGGGGCGGGAGGCTCAAGGGGAAACCATGAAGGAAACTTAAGAGTGTGATCATCCTGGAGGAGATGAAACTCTAAATGGTCACAGGTACCTGGAGTCAGACTTGTGGCCAGCCGGTCATTCTGGAGAGTCAGCTCCACAGAGGAGGCTCACGGTCCTGAAGCCAGGACCTTGGGGACCCAGGGTCCAAGACCACCCCCAAAACCCAGGCTACAATACCCCAGTCTTTAGCAGAATGGGCCACCCTCCCCCATACGGGTGCCCTGTGCCAGGGAAGCCAGCGTCTAGCTCTGGCCGGTGAAGTGGGGAGACGGGCTGCTGGGGCTGTGGGTGGAATGTGAACGAGCAGTGCCAGGGGCCCCGAATCTGTAGTGGCCCAGAGTCGAGGCTTTGCCAAGGCACAGCTCACCCCCTTCATGGGCCCAGTCGCTTCCTTCTCACTGCGAGGGGGTCCACAGAGGACCAGAGTGGGAGCCTCTCCAAGGTATCCCACAAACTACTGTAAGGCCTATCTCTGTCACCCAAGGATTTTGAGATGATAACCGCTGACCAAGGACTGGACCAGAACCTGGACCCAGAAGGTCAGGCCTGGGCCTTCCCCACCCCTCCAGCCTCAACATGTTCAGCCCAACACAGGGCTTACTCATATTAAACATCACCTCTGCAGCTGCCCCATCTTGGGGCCCAAACCCAGAGTATCCCAAATATTCAGGAGGTTTCTGCCATACACAGGGGTCTGCTTGTTTCTATTTCCAGACATTAAAAAAATTCAAAATAACATATATATGTAGAGATACAGCAAGCCCACAGAGTTGTTGCTGGCTCTGCCCCAACTCAGCACGCTGGGGACCACTCAGGAGACAAGGAGCCGACCTCACAGCATGGGGAGGGGTGGGGTTCAGACTGCTAGGCAGCGAGTCACTGTTCTGAGGCCAAACTGGAGGTGATGGCAAGCCCAGCCCCGACCCTTGCCCAAGACCATCCTCCTATAGAACAGGCCTGAAGGGCGGGCGGCGAGGGGATAGGGCGTGCCTCAGTCGGAGTCACCAGCCTCTTGTTCGGTGGTGGTGGCCGCCACTGCAGAGGCCAGGTTGTCCTCCTGGCCCTTCAGCCTCTCACCTGGAAGGGTGGCAGACAGGAGGAGTGGAGAGGGGCCGTGTGTTTGCGCCACCACCCAGAGGGCAGGGAACGCTGCCTTACCAGGCCCCGCACTTACGGATCAGCTCGGCGATGGCCCTCTGGGTCCGCTTTTCTAGCTTCTCCAGCTTCTTGGCTACATCTCTCTTGAGGTCCCTGGAGCAGGGAGGCGGGAGGAGGCCGGAGGCTGAAGGCTGGCCTGGTGTGGCCTTGGGGCCTTCCCCTCCCACAGCCCCTCCGGCATCAGGAATCCCACTCAGGTGCCGGAGGTCAGGATGCTCCGCCCCCCTCTCTTTCTGTGTCCTCCAAAACCCAGCACCAGCCAACCTTGCCAGTCCCAGTGAGGCAGGGACTAGCACCACAGACCCACCCAACACAGGGGACCGAGTCAAGGTGTACAAGGCAGATGGTTCTTAGGGTCCTCTCTTTGTCTATTCCCCTTGGTCTCCATCAGGGAGTGACTTGCCCTGGCCCGCTGGGGGTCCTGCTCCTCCTTTGACCACACGTTCACCCTCACCACCAGGAGCTTCCAGAAGTGCACACACAGCCTATTCCCTCTGGATCTGGGTTTCCAAGGACACGCGCCCCATGCTTTTGTTTCATCATATCAGAACACCCTCAGCTAGTGCTGTACTTGACACAGAATTGCAACTGAGAGGGAAATGGCTGGTACCTCTGGCCCAAGGTAAAGCGAACACACGGCCCTCTCTCATCCTCTTTCTCTGCCCAGTCAAAGGGGCACCATGAAGGATGAGCATCCCCATTTCACTGCAGAGGGAGCTGAGGCCAAAGGGAAACAGGCTAGCTGGTGGCAGAACTGGCACAGAAACCTTCATCTGCCCTTCCCACCGTCTTGCCTCTACCCTACGGCTCCCTGAGGGCAACGGTCAGCCTTGTTCAAATGGAGCTCTCTGAGGTGGGGCGGGCCCTCATCCTTTTAGAAGGGACTTTTGGAGGGGACTGCTGAGCCCCCTCTGCCCGAGCCCCTCCCCACCCTTAGGTGTCATTCCCCGTCATGTCCCTCTCATTCTCCACTTACGTCCTTCTCGGCACTTACGTCAGACATTAATAATCTCCTGTAGCTGTATGTCTACATTGCTTGCCTCCTGTTGCGAGGCTGGGAAAGGCCCAGCCGGAGCCCATGCCTAACACCAAGAGTGTCCCAGTCAGTCTGCACTGGTCCTACATGGGCAACACTCACCAATCAGGCTTCCGGGGTGCGAGGTTGGCCAGGTCCTGGGGAGGGAGGAGACACATGTCAGGGCTGGAAGGGCTTAGCCCCAAGGGAAGTAGAAGACAGGGGACAGAGGTAGGAAAAGGGGAGAAAAGGGAGGAGGAAGGAGGGGGCTGAGGGGAAACAGGGAGGTAGAAAGGGAATAAAGATGTGACGAGAAGGAAGGATGTGTGAAGAGAGCAGGTGGGAAGGAGAAAAGGACCCACAGAAGGAGCAAGGGAGGATGGGGACACCCCCAGGCACTCACCACTTCCTCAATGATGGGCTCTGGCTTGGCGGCCTCCAGCTGCTCCTTCACCTTCTCTTCCACTAGAGGGCGCAAGACAACAACGGAGGCAGGTTGGAAAGGAGCCACCACTCTCCCAGATAGGCAAACTGCAGCCGCAGGTCCCTGGGAGAGTCTGGGCTTTCTTGCCCCGCCTCTCCCCTTGGCCCCTAACTACCTAGAGGTGAAGATCCTGCAAAGGCAGCTCTGGAGGAAGGGCTTGGGTTTCTCAGGACGAAGGCAATCCGGGGATGAAGGAGGGCCAGCAGGCGGCAGCCAGCTAGAGTAGATGGAGCCAAGACCTCTAGCCAGGAAGCATGGGTGCTTTTCTTAGTCCCAGGATCCCCCAGCTGGGAAATGAGACAGTTGCCTGGATATATCCAAAGTATGGTTTTGGGAAGGGCCTTGAGGACTGGCTTTTCCCATACCCTCCTGGGGCTCCTGGGCTCTGAGGACGTGCCCTGGGAATGGCCAGGGCACAGGTGACATTTCTTCCCGTCCCACTCTTAGATCTGTGCTCCCAAGACCAGTGGGGCAGCCACCTTGAGGAGTCCTGCCCACGTGTACCTCCCGGCTCCACCCAGCTGCCAACAGCACAACGGGCCTCTGGGTGGCCTGACCAGGAGGGCCCTGACCCTGTGGGGACAGATGTCAAGAACAACAAATTTGGGCTCCATGGGCTTCCTCTAACCCCCCTCACCATTGTCCCGGGTCTCCTCATGGCCCCTCTGCCCTGCCTCACCTCCCTCCAGCCACAAGTGCTGACCCTGAGACATGGGACCAGTTCCCCGTCCCTGTCCTCTGCCCTGCCTTACTCTCCCCACCATGCCACTGCCTCACCATGGCAAGGCCCAAACCATGAAGCAGATCACCTGGGAAGTGTGTGAACCTCAGGGCCGAAGGAGATGGGGAGGCAGACTGGAGTGTGGCTGAATGCGCAACACTTCACTCTTTTATAAGATAAATGTATCAATTGGTTTATTACTCATATAATTAAAAATTGATGAAAACAAAGAATAAAAAACACGGCCAGGGCCAGGGATCTGCATGATAAGAAGCACCCCAGCATCTCCAGCGTGGATGGCTCTGGACAGGCTGCAGCTGGCCAGATGCTCCGGCTGCTGTGCAGCTCCCCACACCGTGGTGTGACTGGGCAGCCTCCGGGCCAGGCCCTTCATCCCACCAGTGAGAACACCTCTGCCCATCCTTTGTGCTCTGGCACTGCCACGCCCCAAGCTGGGCGGGTGTCTACCTGCCCACTACTCTCCAAGCACCTGGATGGTCAGCCCGTCTTCAGCGTCTCTCACTCTGACCCTCCAAGGGCCCGCAGCACCCATCACCCTGCCCCTGCTGTCCAAGGGCCCCAGGGCCACTTCCACTTCTGAGCCCGGAGAGGTCCTCTGAGGGGATGTGGCCACTTCCCTCACAGGCCCCTGGAAAGCCTCCAAGGCAGGGCGTGAGCAGGGCGGAGCGGGCACAACAGGCCGCTTCAGTGCCCAGACGGCTTCTAGTCGTGCATCTGCCATGAGATGGTGACGGAGGGTCCTGGAGGCCCAGCTTCCAGCCCTGGCACTGCCAGTTATTCTCCAAGAGACGGTGACACCTGCCAAGGTGGAGGCAACCAACAGTGCCATGGAACAGAGGTGGAGATGCAGCCCACCTACCTGCGACTGGTTTGGCCTGGGGCACCCTTCTCTTCTTCAGGTCCTCATCCTCTGGGACATAGTTCCGCAGCCTGAGTTCCCTAAAGGGCAGAGAGAACAAGCAGAGAGAAAGTAAGGTGTAACACAGTCTCATTCACCTTATACAGGTTGCAGGTTGGCATGTGATGAAGCCATAGGAGCTGGCTACTTCCTGGACTTTCCTCTGGTCTCTCTGGAGAGGACCTGGTGAAGGGGGACAGCACAGGAACAGAAGCTTCACTGTGATAGGCTCCCTTCTCCGAGCCTCAGCCTCCTCATCTTCCAGTTAGCAGCCGGGCTGGGTGCTCTCCCAAAGCCCCACCTGCACTGTAGGTTCTCATCAAGAGCTGGGGTCAGGGGTGCACAGAGAGCATTCACTGGATGTCTCTCCAGCGTTATCTCCATTTGACGGTTACGGGAACTGGGGGTCAAAGAGACTGCACCATTTTTATAGGGTCATACAGCAGTGGTCGCAGCATCTGAGACAAGGCAAGCTGTGACTCCAAGCCAGGGCCAGAGCTCCTCCTCAAAGAGGAAGCCAGTGGTCACCCACTGGTTCCCCAAGCCCCACCTGCTCCTCAGAGCCTTTGTGCCCTGGAGCCTCAGCTACTGGTGGCAAGGGTCTGGTGTGCTGGCCAGCAAGGGCTGAGGGAACAGGCATGACAGTGTGCAAGGCTGGGAAAGCCACAATGCACCTGGACAGCCATGAGAAGTTCACATACCTCGCCCCTGCAAGGGGTTTTTTAAATCTACCAGAGCAGATCCCACGACCTCCTCTATGAAGGGGGAGCGGCCACAAGGAGCCAGAATGGCACACTGGGATTGACCAGCGACCGTGGTGTTGTTTTCCTCTTACTGCAGTCTCCTCGGGCAGGGCTGGCTGTACCAAGTGCTCACTGGAGGCCTCCCTGGCTCAGCAGCTAATCAAACCCCGACTCCCACACACAGCAGCCTGCCCGCAGGACGGGCCCTTGGCTAACTCCACAGAGTAGCAAAGAGAGTTCCTGGGGGCTGCTGCTTAATAAAGGCAAGACGGAGACACTGGGACAGACCATCTAGGCCCTGCGGGAGGCAGAAGTGGCCTCCCCAACCGGTTAGCCAGATGGGACTGGGATGTGGGTCCTCTTTCTTCCCCACTACCTCTTCTGAGCCCTCTCAGGACTGCTGGCGCCTCAGAAATCCTGGGAACATTTTCTCAACAGGAGGCCTCCTGTGGTCTGTCATCTATGGAACCCTCTGTCTGTGCCAGGGAAATGTGTGGCTGATTTCTCCAGCCCCTGGGCAAGCAAGCTTTTCCAGAAGGGAGGCAGGAGGTGCCTGTGGCTACACAGTTAGCAAGTGACAGTGGTCTGAACTTGGGGGTTTTCTGACACCAAATCAGTCCCCTATTCACCAGCTTCACCTGCCCCCCTGCCCTCTGCCAGGGCCCCCAGGGCCTGCAGTCCTGGGGCTTGGCTAAACCTGTGTGCCTGGGAGTAGTACCAGCATGGCCTGTGTGGAGGAAGCCTGCTGCCTACTCCCAGGGTCTACCTCCTCTAAGGAGCAGGGACACCATCCCCTAATGCCTGGAGGTAAATGCCAGGTCACTAAGGCACTGGGAGAGAAAGTGGGGCATGACCGGTACACTGACTTTCGTTTGTAACAGGGTGGGGAGAAAAGTGGAAGAGAAACTGGGTGTGGGAAGAAAACTGTGGGGATTCGTGAGAATAAAAAAAAAACTGTCACTCTCAGAAACTGGCTCCAGGGTCTTGTAAGAGATCAGAGAGAGGAGAGTCTGGTGGCAGCTGTACCCAGAGCTCACAGCAGTTACCACAAGCACCCACACCTCCAGCACCCACTGCTGCCCAGGCTTCAGAAGACTAGCCGGAATGAGGGAGGACACAGCAGGAGACACGGAGGGGCCAGAAGCAACAGGAAAGAGCAGCAGCATCTGGTGGGCTGGCTGCACAGCAACCACCCCCAGCACCCCCGGTAGCCCCGCTGGCCACTGTCCCCTGTTCTCCCCTAGAGCTGAGCACTGGTCAAGCACTCAAGAACACCTGGGTCCCAGTCACTGTGGAAGTGCCCCATGCTGGGCTCCGATTTTCACATCTGTAAACAAGAAGGCTATGCTGGGTGTGTCGAGCTCTGTCAAGCTAGGTTCAAGTCCTTCCCTGGTTCAGTCTGTTGAGAGATAATGAAGAGACTGACCCTCACTAATGTCCAATTAACTGCTCCTCCCACCCCACCCCTATTTACCACCAAATGGCAAAAGTCTCTGGAGAGGTCACGGGGCACTGGGTTCTGCTCTGGGGCCTGGCCTTTCTAACAAAGGAACAAGGTTTAATTCCCTCCTTCTGCAAACTTAAAAAAATCTGTGTGAAAAAAAAAAAAAATCTGTGTGTTGGTGAATTACCAGGGCAAACAAGGACCTGAGGGGCCGCAATCACAGAAAGAAGGGAAGTGCAACAAGGTGAGCCTGGCTTTGGGCATTTCTTTCCCCTTAAAGCACTTGTCTTTTTACAAGCAGAAGCTGAAAAGCCGAGAGACCAAGCAGAGCTTCCTGCGATCTCATGAGGCTGAAGAGACAAAAATTTGTGTTCAGTGAGAGGAAGCCTCTTCATCAGTCCTGAAAGGGTAGGTCAGGGTATCCATGTCTGCCAAAAGCTGGAATAAACTCCTTCTGGGGGAAAATAAACTATTCAAAATCCCAAATTATCTCTGGAACTTTTCATATGCAATATCCAGAATTCAATCAAAGCCAAGAGAAAAAAATAAAGATAACAGAAATGCACTCACAGGAGACCTAGATACTGGAATATAGTATCAGAAATGAAATGTACGTTAATTGAAATTATTAAAAGTTCAGGAAGGTATACCACAAGATCAAGAATTTTAGCAGAGGGCTTCCCTGGTGGTGCAGTGGTTGAGAGTCCGCAACAGGAGAGGCCACAACAGTGAGAGGCCCGCGTACCGCAAAAAAAAAAAAAAAAAAAAAAAAAAAAAAAAAAAAAAAAAAAAAAAAAAAAAAAAGAATTTTAGCAGAGATCTGAATTTCGGAAACTATAAAAATCAATCAAATGGAAATTCTACAAGTGAAAATAGAATCAAAATTAATAAATGGGTTCAACAGCAGTGTGGCTACTGCTAAAGAAAGGATTAGTGAACTGTAAGATAAGCCAGAAAACATCCAGGCTGAGGGACAGAAGTAAAAAAGTTGAAAAATACAGAAAATAACTTAAGAAACATATGGAACATGGTGGAAAGATCTAACATACATGTAATTAGAGTCCCCAAACCAATATTTAAAGAGATAATGAGTGAAAAATTTACAGAATTAATTAAAAACATCAAGCCATAGATTAAAGAAACTCTATGCACTCCAAAGAAAAGCGTAACTAGGCAAATCACTGTCAAACTACTTAACACCAAAGACAAATTCTTAAATTGGACAAAGACACCCAAACTTCAAAGGAGAAACTGAAAATGACAGCTGATTTTTCAACAGAAGCCATGAAAATCGTAAGACAATGGAGAGATACATGGGAAGGGCCAAAAGTAAATAAAATGCCACACCAGAATTATAAGGCTAGGTTAAACAGCCTTCAAAGAAAGACTTTTCCAGATAAAGAAAAATTGGGAAGATTAGTCATCAGAGGATCTGTTCTTTAAGAAATACTAAAGGGAATGCTTTAGACTGAAGGAAAATGATCTCATATGGAAGCATGGAACTCAGGAAGGAATGAAATGCATTCCTTGAGAAGCATGAAAGAGTAAATACGTGGGTAAATTTAAATGAATATTGACTGTATAAACAGTAATAATGACTTGTGGGATTTCAAATATAGCCACAACAGTACAGAAGACAGGAAGAGAGGCAAATGGCCGTAAAGTGTTCTGAGGTTGTGGCACTGTATGGGAAATGGTAAAATGTGACTTGTTATTAGACTCTGATAAGTTAAGGATGTATGTTGTATCGCTGTGGAGACCTCTAAAAGGGAAAGGAGTATATTATTAGCAAGATCACAGGAAGGACATGGAAAGATTAAAAACAAAAAATCCAAAAGAAGACCGGACTTGAGACACAACAGGAAAGCCAAGAAACAAACGGTAAGACAAGAGGGTCACGAGGTGGGCCCAGGCTGCCGTCCTGGGGGCTTCCCCCTGCAGTGACTGGAACTGCCACAGCTCTTGGAGACTGGGTGGGATGTGACCGCGCTCATCAGGCAGCACTGGCATCTGGAATTCACCCTTCTGGAGGCCACTAGAGCCAAACGCTGGTTCTGCTATCCCCATTTTAGAACGAGGAAGCTGCTCGGGTGAGAGGGTACAAGAGCCTTGGCCTTCCAACAGTGTGACCTGGGTTCAAATCCAGCTTTGAAGCTTTTGAGACAGGATGGAAAGTGTCATGCTTTCATTGGCTTCCATATGGAAATCAAAGGTATCATTTCTCATGAGGCTGTGGGTGACACAGAATGTGGACATCAACACTGCACAGAGTGGTGTCCTGCAGAGCAAAGGTCAAATCGCCCAGGAGTGCTACCTTTCCACTCCACACTGCTGCCCCAGAAGCCCCTTCCTAAACCCTGAGAGCTCTCTAACTGCTAGGAGGGGAATATGGCAGACTGTCCCAAAATGGGACGGTCAACCCTCCAAAGCCCAGAGAGTAACCCTTGAGTGCAGGTGGGAACGAGCAGCCCAGCAGCCCATGGCTGGGCCATGCCCAGCCGGCATGGCCTACCACGCCTTCTCAAAATACTGCGCCAGCAGATCGAAAGTGGTCCTCGTGTGGCCCACAGGGTGGCAGGGACGCGCCTGTCTCTGCACATTGCACATCAAGTGGCAGGGCTGGCCAGGACATACCCCAGCAGTTGAGGCCCAGCCAAAGAACAGCCTACTACCTGCCTCTCCAGTATGTCTGATCTCCATGAACTTGGCATTGTTACTAGTAAGTCCAGGAGACTGGCTTCTTATCTTACTGCTTATATCTACAGCCCTTTCTGCTCAGCACTAGGTGTGAAATGGACCTGGACTGAAATCTTCTGGATAAGGAAAGAAGACAGATTCCAACTGCACGGGCTCTTCCTATGCCTGAGGCAATGCCCAGACACTGAGGAAATGTGAGCCGATCCCCAGCTCTCCAGGAGCCAAAGGCAGATGGTGGAGAGAGCCAGGCCAGAGAAGAACCAGGAGCCTTTCAGACTCCCCCGGTCTAAGGCTGCAAAACAGGGGAGTCCTTTGCTAAGGTGCTCTGGAGGACATTAAGAGCCCCCCCCTGGAGCTAACCCTCTCCTAGCGGGGAGAGTGCATCATGCAAACCCTGGTTATGTGCCCTTTGGCCCATATGAACAACAGAACGCCACATGACCAAAGGGACGAGGAAGATGCTTTTTATGAACTTTTGTGTAATGAATGTCAAGATGTACTGTCAAATTGACATGAGCGAGGTGAGGAACACTAGTATGGCAGTATAGTGTGCTATCACGTGTGTAACAACAAGCATATGTATGTGGGGGGTTGGGGGGATATATATCAGCATATTTGAATATCTGTGCACAGCCCACCTCTGAAAGGAGCCAAGCAGCTGGCCCTCAAGGTGGTCTTGCAACTAGGAGGTTGGGAGTGAAGGAAGATTTTTTTCCCCTGTGTGTCTTTTAACACCTTTTGCATTATGAATCATGAATCCTTTACATACTCAAAAAATAAAATAAAATATATATAAAATACATAAAGATACACCCAGACATTACATGGATCATTATATAACCACTGAAAATAATGTCTGCAAAGGATTGTTCTGAACATACAACAGACAGAAAACAACAACCAAACGTTGACAGTGAGGGACTTCCCTGGTGGGCAGTGGTTAAGAATCCACTTGACAGTGCAGGGGACAGGGGTTTGAGCCCTGGTCTGGGAAGATCCCACATGCCGCGGAGCAGCTAAGCCCGTGTGCCACAACTACTGAGCCTGCGCTCTAGAGCCCGTGAGCCACAACTACTGAGCCCATGTGCCACAACTACTGAAGCCCACAGGCCTAGAGCCCGTGCTCCACAATGAAGAGAAGCCACCGCGATGAGAAGCCCGCGCACCACAACGAGGAGTAGCCCCGGCTCGCCGCAACTAGAGAAAGCCCGCGCGCAGCAACAAAGACCCAATGCAGTCAAAACTAAAATTAAGTAATTAATTTAAAAGTTGACAATGATTATCTAAGAGTGATTTTTCACTTGGTTATTTTGAATGTGCCAAGACCTAGTTCAGACAGGCCCCTGCCCAGCTGAAGCTGCCATTGCATCTGAGCCACATGGTCTACACCTACTCCCACCCAAGCTTCTCTAAATTTACAGGCTGAAGGGCTTCCCTGGTGGCACAGTGGTTGGGAATCCGCCTGCCAATGCAGGGGACACGGGTTCAAGCCCTGGTCCCGGAAGATCCCACATGCTGTGGCGCAACTAAGCCCGTGCACCACAACTACTGAGCCTGCCCTCTAGAGCCCACAAGCCACAACTACTGAGCCCGTGCGCCTAGAGCCTGTGCTCTGCAACAGAGAAGCCACCACAATCAGAAGCCCGTGTACCGCAACTAAGAGTAGCCCCCGCTCACCACAATCAGAGAAAAGCCCATACGCCGCAACGAAGACCCAACGCAGCCAAAAACAATAAATAAATTAAATTAAATAAAATTTTAAGTAAATAAATAAATAAATTTACAGGCTGAGCTTTGCCCCCAATCCACCTGAAAATGCATAGCTGATGGGCACTTAAAGAAGTAGAAACAGCTGATATGCCAAAACTCAAGGACTGAAAAATTAATTATGGCACTCTCAAAGAAATACTAATAAGCAGCCATTGAGAATTTTATAGAAGCATGTTTATCAAAAGATGATCAAGATATGGTATGTGGGGCTTCCCTGATGGCGCAGTGGTTGAGAGTCTGCCTGCCGATGCAGGGGACACGGGTTCGTGCCCTGGTCTGGGAGGATCCCACATGCCACGGAGCGGCTGGGCCTGTGAGCCATGGCCGCTGAGCCTGTGCATCCAGACCCTGTGCTCCACGGCGGGAGAGGCCACAACAGTGAGAGGTCCGCGTATTGCAAAAAAAAAAAAAAAACACAAACCACCACCACCACCACCAACAACAAAATAGATACAGTATGTGAAAAAGGTTACAAAACAGAAGGATATTCACAGATACAGGCTAATAGGATTGACTAAATTTCCGACAATTGAAAAAATCTTTAAGCACTTTCAATATCAATTTAAATTTAAAAAGAGGCGTGCAGTAAAGGTTTATGGCAGCTAAGTTGAATCCCAAAGGGCCCACAAGATGAGAACTGAAGTGGCCACACTGGCTGTCGGGGCCCAGGTGGTGGCAGGGCCCGGAGCCTGCACAGTTCACTGCCCCCCACTCTCCTGGGGCCCAATCTATCCCTCAGACCACTCTGGGGGCCGTCCTGGGCTGCAGAATCCAGGCTGCAGGCTGCCCAAGAGAAACACTGTCTCTCCACCGCACAGCTGTCGGCAGCCCTGATGCCCACCCCTCCAGCCCCAGCCAAGAGGACACATGGGACAAAGGCCACTGCACTGAGAGTGAAGGCGGTGCAACGGAACCAGGCCTGGCCTGCCCGGGAGCTCGCATGCAGAGAATGGGAAGGGCTCCGTTTCCCCATCTGTGACATGATAGCTGGATGAGCTCGGCTGTTCTCCACCCTGCCTGCACACCAGACAGGGATGGAGGAGGGGTCCCAGTGCCGGTCCCCTCCTTCTCAGCTGGGGGATCTTAGACGAGTCACTTCACTTGTGTGAACTGTGGTTTCCTCACCTCACGGTGGATCACAACGTTCCCCCAGAACAGGTTTAATGAGAAGGACTTTCGAGGCACTGGAGATCACAACATACAAGACGAAGACTGTCTTCCATGTAGAAAGGCCCCAGCCGTGCTCCCACTCTCCCCCTACACGAAGGGAAGCACCTGGCCCGGTCACACGTCGAGTCGGCTTCCCACGACACCACATCCCTTATACCAGTTCTCTCTTGATTCACTCTTCCACATTCTTGCGCCTAGTCCCAAGCAACAGGATCAGGAAAAACAGGGCGGCCGCAGGTCTCTGTGCTGCTGCCTCAGCACGAGTCACGGAGCCACAGTCCAGCCCCTCTATCCAGGGCCACGACATTCCGGCCTGGAGCGGGAGTGAGGTAACTCAGCAAGTGGGGGCAGGGGCCGCTCTGAGCATCACCGCGAGAGCTCAGCAATATCTGCTGGATCAAGCTGACGTCATGGGTCTGCGAGCACGCCCTGGTGCAAAGCCACCATCCTGGGGACCCAACTTGCAGATGCGAGAAGGCCTGGCATTTGTCAGCCTAAAGGGCTTGGGCACTGGGACAAGGCTGGGCCGGGCCTCAGCTGGGGTGGGACCTTTCTCCATATGGAGTTGGAGAACCGGTTTTCCATCCCCGAGGAAGGAAGGTTCGTGGCCTAGTTCCTTCTCCAGTACGTGACACTCACCCAGGGTGTCCCTGAATGGTGACAGCTCTGGCTGGGTGCAGACCTCAATCCTAAGCCAAGGGGAGGTGACGGCTGTGGCAGCTGAGGGTTTGGGGCTTGCTTGTTCAGGCACTTAAGACACGCTCCCCCGCTCCATGCCCAACAGAGTGTGCAACACCGGCCCTCTTCTCCTACCTGGTAGGGTGGCCACGACTGCTGGCCACAAACCCTACCCTAGACATACCTCCACAGCATACACTAGCCAACTTGCCATCAGGAGGAAGTGACTGAGGGCTTACAAAAAACAACAGCAACTGACATAAATGCCCCTTTTTGTGGCCAGGTTTCCAGGGCTGCCATATTACATCTTACCTAGGCGGCAAGGAGGGGGCTGTGTTAGAGATGAGTCATGGGCGCCCGTGCAATTAACCAAGAGGGAAGGTTGGCTGGGAGAGGGCAGATCCAGCCCAGAGGAGAAGCAGGGGTCCTTCTGGAGGTGGGAACTCGTCTTTCCTTCCCACAGAGGACTGGCCTACGCTAGTCGACCTTCAGGGGACTGACTCCCACTCAATGGGGATTTGGTTGTAGGGGAATACGGTAGGATTTATCCTGAACAGAGTAATAAAAAAAATGTTTAAAGGTATTCTGATCTATAGATTCCATGCAATACCAATCAAAACTCTAGCAAACTTTTAATTTATTTTTATTTTATTCTTTTTAGTATTAGTTTATTTTAAATAAGTAGGCAACAATACAAACACGTACACTTGAATGATGCCTACGTTCTGAAATTTTAAGAGGAACTGACATGAGACAGTCCATCCCTTCCACACTCCTTGAAATACCCATGCACAGGCCACTAAGGAATGGGTCAGGATGAAGGGAAGGGCACCGTCTCCAGAAAGCCACCCCCCCCTTCCTCTCCTGGTTTCCACAACACATCATTGTCCTCCTCTGTCACTCTTTACTCTCAGTCACCTTCAGCAAGCTTTAAAAATAGATATTAACAAGCTGATTCTAAAACCTGTAAGGAAAGCCAAAGGAACTAAAACAGCCACAATTCTAAATAGGTCTCCTTGGACAGATGGGTGGGAGCATGGGCAGAGAGGAAGGTGGGTGATTCTCCAGCATGGCTGGTGAGGGGTGAGGTCCTGGGGTGCCTGCCTCCAATCCTGCTGGATTTTCCCATTCCTCAGCCACAACCCCTGGCCCCACACTGTATCTGGTTAGACAACTGAATCTGCAAAATGACTCAAGGCTCCAGTCAGTAATCAAAAACCTAAGGACAAACCAGAAGAAAACCAAAGGGTCTCTGAGCAGTTACAACAGACCCACCCCCAAGCGCCCAAGTCTGCAGTCACTTGGCAAAAGAGCAATGACCTGGCCTTCGTCTCTGTCACCAGAGAGGGCCGCGTGCTGTGCTGGGGGGGCCAAGGTCCAACAAGACACCCCAGAGCCCAGTGCTAGGGTGACAAGGGTCCCTGCACCACCACTGAGCATCACCAGCCTCTCAGCACAGAGCTGTTGCCTCCTGTGATAACAAGGGAGATGGCAAGGACTCTGCAGGGCTGCTGTGAGGAAGGCGTGAACACACTTTGTAAAGTGTTAAGTCACACGTGCACAGACACACACGCGCCCCTGTGGACTTGAAAAAGCCCCATCTCGTCTGAGATCAGCTCCTGAATAAGAAGGCAGGGATGAGGGGCCTGCACCTGGGGAGGGTTCCACTCACACTGGTGAAGGAAACAGCAGGCTGTGGCGTCAGGAAGGCCTGCTTCCGAGTGCTGGTCCAGCTTCCTGTGGGGAGCACCCCTCCCCACCTGCTGCACCCCCTCAAAGCACAGCCCACTGAGATAAGCTTTCTCAGGGCATCAAGATCTACTCCCCCAAGTGAGCAGGCGCCCAGGCTGCTGGCTCAGACAGAGCTTCACTCACCAGGGAGAGTCTGGACCTGATTCTGCAGGTGCTGTAGAACCATGTCACCCAAAGTGTTTTCAGAGAAGAGTGAGGGGACATGAGGGTCTGGAATAAAAGGCTGGTGGCTAAGAGTCAGATAGCCAGTGGGGGAAAGGGTGCAGAGAAGGTTCCAACTGTAAGACTGTCCTGTCTGAACAAGGCAGCCATGGGGTGGAGAGGAAGCAACGGGGTAGAGACTGAACGCAGAGTTGGGAGGGTGTGGAAGCCAACAGCTACTGGAGGAGAGCGCAGGGCAGAGAGCTGCGTGTGAGGCATTACCTGTGCTTCTCGCCTTCCTCCTCCCCTTCTCTGAGCTGCTTGGTCTTTGGCTCCCCATCTTCCTTGTCCTGCAAAGGAAGGGAGAAAACGAGCTGCTCAAATTAACACTCCTTCCAGGAGCTAGACAGCCTGGCCAGGACCAGCTTGGCATTCCAGCCTCCAAGCGGGGCACATGCCTGCTGCAACTGACGGGGCACAATGCTGGAGCCACAATTCCCACCCCTCAACTCCCTCAGCAGAATTTAAAACCCATGACCCTGGGCTTCCCCAGTGGCGCAGTGGTTGAGAATCTGCCTGCCAATGCAGGGGACACGGGTTCAAGCCCTGGTCCGGGAAGATTCCACATGCTGCGGAGCAACTAAGCCTGTGCACCGCAACTACTGAGCCCACGAACCACAACTGCTGAAGCCCACGCACCACAACTACTGAGCCCACGCACCTAGAGCCCGTGCTCTGCAACAAGAGAAGCCACCGCAATGTGAAGCCCGCGTACCGCAACGAAGAGTAGCACCCACTTGCTGCAACTAGAGAAAGCCCAGGCACAGCAACAAGGACCCAATGCAGCCAAAAATAAATAAATAAATTAACAAAACAAAACAAAACCATGATCCCAGCCCAGGCCCAGACAAGGGTGGCCCTCAGAGAACACTAGCAGGAAGAGCTGGAAGGTCTTAGGTGGTGAGAGATGATGCTGGTCAGTGCCACCGAGGGCCCACGCTGGCAGGCCACCAGCCACTCTCATGCGTCAGGAGAGTCACCAGCAAGCAGAGCAGCACAAAAGCTCAGGTCTCCTGACCGCCACCCCCTGCCTTCCAGGCCAGAGGCCTCTCCAGAAACACCTATTTGGCTCCCTTTAGGAGCAGCATAACTCGAATTAGGACCAGGCTTGTAACAGGTTCACTCCTGCAATGCATTCAGGGGGACGGAGGGAAGGGGAATTAGTTTGAAGTTTCCATGGGAAAAGTTTCTAAATGTGGTTATCTTCCTCTTCCCCCTTCCCCACCTCTTTGTAAGTCTAGAGAAGCCATGTTCCTCTCAACCCTGACAGAGTATGCTTGCTCTCAGGTGCACCGAGGGCCCAGCAGAAGGACACCCCCATGCTGCTTCCACCTGCAGCAGGAAACACCTTCCTGGGCTTTCTTCCTTACCATGTGACCACTGCAGTTGGATCAGACCTGCCTGCAGACAAACGAACATGGAGGGCATGCACTGGGTGTGCTCTCGCATGCGCCCACACCCCCAGTGTCTGTCCTGAGAAAATCTGGGACAGAGCCCTGCCCGGGGTCTCCCTGCGTGCCAGGGCTGGCCCTCCAGAGGGGATCAATGTGCCCCTGATAACTGGCCATGACCTGCCTTTGACTTGCTGGAGCATGTTCCGAGGAGACACTTGGAAGCCCCTGCCATGGGGGACCTGCTGCAATGGAGAAAAGAACATATAAATTGTAAGTAAAATAGCTCCTTGTACCACCTCTCCTAGAGATTTCTTTATGTCACTGACAACGGCCTCCCTGAGAGTGGCATTTGCATTATGAGTCACTTCCTGCCAGTGTTCATCGTGGAGACCCTGGAAACCACCAGACTGCGCCATGCGTTGGCCACACACCTATGGGCAAGGAGACCACCCAAACCAGGCTCGGAGTCCTGGACGAGAGAAAGGTTTCTGTGATGTGAATAGAGCAAGGTGCTCCCCTGGCTCTCTCAACTCAGGGCAGCTCAGTCTCCTGGGGATGAGGCAGCAGGAACCACAACAGCTACATGAGTGAGGTCAACATGGGTCTGTGAGGTGGGCAGGGGGCTTCCTACCTTCCTACTAAGGGGTGGGCAGAATTTGGGTGTTACAGGATGGGGAGACAGGAACAGGAAGGGCACTCCCAGAGGGGAGCAAGCTTGAGCAAAGGCGGGGTGTGGTCTGAAGAACACACAGGTGGTTGGAGCAGCAGGCAGGGCGCAGGTGAATTCAGGTAAGGCTGTCAAGGGGTGGGGCCGATCACAGAGAGCTCTGGCCAGTGTTCCAGGGCAATGGGAGCAGAGCTGCTGGAGGAAGGACCAGAGGCCTTTCCCAAGAGCCTGCTGACGGGCTGGGCAGGGAGGCCCTGGGGCAGAAGCATTTGTTTGGTGATGGCCAAAGAGGTAAGGGGAGCAGGCGTACAAACTCTCAACTGAGAAACATGTTAAGGCTCCCCACATGGCTCCCAGGCTGCATGCACCCCTCCCTGACAAATGCTAGTGATTACGGGAAGCCAGAAGCCAGGACACAGGAACTAAAAGCTCCTTCCTAATTGCCAGCCAGTGGACTCCCTGATGGCCAGAGGTCCTGCAGCAGGGGAAGAAGGTGGCAGACACCTCCCCTTGGTGAGAAAGGACAGAGGTGGAAGAGCAGCAAAGGCTCAGCTTTCCCCCGAAGTGGGAGCCCACAGGAAGGCTTCTTTCCATGAGGGCCTTGTTAACCTGGGCCAGCTGGAGGCAGAGGTTGGGGACTGTGGAAACAGCCTTTGGGAGCAACTCCTTTGCAAACACCATGCACGTTCACAGCCCCTGAGCAAGGGCAAACTCAGCGGCGCAGCTGCCACCACCCTCCTGGGGTCCCGGAGACACTCAAGTGTCTCGGCAAAGGCCAAGTTATTCATTAATGAGAAAACACCCAATGATCTAAATGACATTTTAAAAACATGCCCCGCAGTCTGGTGGGCCGTGCAGACTGCTGAGGTTAAGGAAGACCCCAGCCTGGGAGGCTGTGCAAGAGCAGGGGCTCAAGAATGGTACCCATATGTGCGTGGAGCCGGAGCCGGTGAACAAATGAACAGGCCACATAAGTGCAGGGACGAGGCGCGCTCCAGTCGGCCCACTCAAAGGCAACTCAGGTAGCACGGTGAGCATCTCTGAGCAGGGAAATGGCTTTGGGGCAACCGTGGCCTAGGTCACAAGGCAGGACTTGCACTGCTTGGGACAGTGGTAGGAGGCACTGACCAGTTTCACGGCCCACCCAGCCTGAGAGACTCGAAGGCCCTCAGAACTGGAGGGCTCACAGGACCACCGCCTTCCAAGTCCTCAAATCAACCCATGGGGGAAGCTGGCAAATGACCACCACGGAAAGGAAAGATTGTCCCAAGGTCACAGAATCTGTCAGTGGTAGCTGGGGTTCTGGATCAAGGTCCTCCTGAACTCTTGCATTTTTGCCAAGGAGACGGGAGAGGCACTTAGTTTCTAAAACCAGCTCTGAACCCAGTCACCTCTCCCATGCTCCCCTCACAGTTCAGATTTGGCCACGTGCATTCAGACCAGTCACAGCCAGCCTGGGCCTAGGTCTAAGCCCTGGAGGACACCCATGGGAGTGCTGGCAGGGCCCGAGGTACACAGCATCCCAGGGAATCTAGAGACATTTCACCCACCCCCAGACCCTTAAATGTAACTCGCTGCCTAGCCCCGCCTACACACACCCTTCCCCAATCTCCCGCCTTTCTCCCTCCTTCCAACCCCATGTTCTGTCCCACCCTGATAGGTCCCCACCACAGCCAAGCCCACAGCTGTTCCCCCCACCCCTGCCTGCCGCCAGCTACCCGCTACACTCTGGAGAACACAGCAGCCTGCTGCACCCTCCTCCTCTTTCTAATCTATGTCCCCTACATCTCTCCCCACCTTACCCATCCACATGGACGGAGGGTGTCCTCTGCTCAAAGCTCTCACTGGTCCCCATACGCTCAGGAACAGCATTCTCCTCAAGGTGCAGCCTCCCAAGGCCTCAGCACTCTCCCTGTAGCCCATCCATACTGGCCTTGTCCAGAATACCCTGACACCGGACCCTCTGTCCCAAATCCTGATCTATCCGTTCTGACTACCCCAAACAAAGCCCACCCTCTGGCCAGTTCTGGACTCCAGCTCAAAGGCTACCTCCTCAAGGCAGCCTTCTGAGGTTCCCAGGCAACAGGCTCTGTCACTCCTCTGGGCCCAAGACACAAGCCTGTTGTCATTCCTACTCATCATCAGGCCTCTGTGTCCCTTCCAAGTCCCTCTCAGTGTGGGGACGTCTCCTAGAGCTCTTGTAGGCGTAGCCATGAGCCTGGACTACATCACCTTCATTAACTCTGTGCTAACTTAACTACCACTCTCTCCACCAACTCCAGAAGAGCCAAATTCCTAGAACACTGGTGGCTGGAGGGCAGGAAAGCCAAGGCCTAGACTGGGGTCCTCCCCATAGCCCGCCTGCCTGTCACTGGAGGTACCCCACATTTCTGACCCCGGCCCAGGTTTCCACACCTAGGCCCTGCCCCTGCTCTCACCTCCCTCAGAGCCCACAGGAGGAAGTGGCCTCTGAGGCAGGACTTCAGGGCCTCTCAAAAACAGCCCTGCCCCAAACAGAGCCTGACCGACCTGTTTCATAAAATTAGCGTTGTGCAAGATTGGTGTTAGTTCTTCTTTAAATATATGACAAGACTTCACCTTGGCCTGAAGTTTTCTTTGTGAGGTTTTAGGTATGGGGCTCATTAGATTTTCTATTTCCTCCTGAGTCAGTCTTATTATATCGCGTCTTTCAAGGAACAGCCATTCATACTGAATTTACTGGCATAAAGTCGCTTATAATATTCCCTTATTATCCTTTTTTAAAAATTTTATTTATTTATTTTTGGCTGCGTTGGATCTTCGTTGCTGTGCGTGGGCTTTCCCTAGCTGCAGTGAGCAGGGGCTACTATTCGTTGCAGTGCGCGGACTTCTCATTGTGGTGGCTTCTCTTGTTGCAGAGCACGGGCTCTAGGCACGCAGGCTCAGTAGTTGTGGCACACGGGCTTAGCTGCTCCGCGGCATGTGGGATCTTCCCGGACCAGGGCTCGAACCTGTGTCCCCTCCATTGGCAGGCGGATTCTTAACCACTGCACCACCAGGGAAGCCCCCCTTATTATCCTTTTAATGTCTGTAGGATCTGTGGTGATATCCACTGATATTTATCATTTGTGTTTTTTCTCTTTCCTTATTAGACCAGCTGAAGATTTATCAATTTTGGGACACGTCCAGACTTGGTGTTTTTTTTCGTTTTTGTTTTTTAAATTTTTTGGCCACGCCAGGCGGCATGCAGGATCTTAGTTCCCCGACCAGGGATCGAATCCATGCCCCCAGCAGTGGAAGTACGGAGTCTTAACCACTGGAAGTCCCAAGACTTGGTGTTTTAACTCCGTGTTTGCTCCTCAGTCCCCTCTCAGAAGGAGCCCTCACTAGCTGAATGCACCTGCCTCTGGATGGTATACAAAATGGGGGGCGGGGAGATCAATCCATACTTGCTGCCTGAATGCAGGGCAACTACCAGAAGTAGCTCAATTAACCACCAGAAATGTAGAAAAGCAGGGGGAGACGGGAGGCTGCTGCATCTCCTCCTGCTGACCTCCCCACCCAGGCAAAGACAAGGGTCCCTCTTCCCTTGTACCCCTGGACCCCTTTGTGTGCTGGGTCTGCCTTAGACACAAGGATAAAGGAAACAAGAACCCTGCCCACAAGGAGCTCAAGGAGCAGGTTTAGACAATGGTAACTGCCGCCAAGAGTGAGGAGGAAAGCGTCATTCAGTGTTTTGTATACTTGGAGAATCGGCAAGGAACAGGTGTTGTCAGGGAAGGAGGTTACCCTTCAACTCAACTCTAAATGTCAAATGGGGACTTGCCAAGTGGCTAAAGAAGGCAGAACATTCCTGGGAATGGTACTTGCCTGGCAGACATGAGAGCAGAGCAAGGGCACTGATAAGACCTGTAGGGCAGACCCAGGTAGCTGGCCCACCCAAGACTGCGGGGGTCAGGAGTAGAGGGGGGCTGACAGGGTCTTCCTCCAGTGCTCTGGATGGGCGGAGGCTGATGCTTGGAAAGGCACTTTGGCAGCCTGGAGAGTGAGTGGTGGGAAGGGACGGAGACTAGAAACCAGGTGAGATGCTCCACTCCCAGCCTGGACCTGTCCCTACCTGTTCTTTGTGCGTATGCGCTGGGGAGGGTGGTTAAGAGTAACTGAGGGCCGGGTGGGTGCCATCAGGGGCAGATGTGCTGAGGCAGGGGCGCTTGCTTTGAGGGGACAAGGAACAAGTCCCTCCCTCATCCGAAAAGGAGCTGCTGCCTGGGGCTCTCCCTTCCAGAAGAAAAAGAGGCAGGAAAGGGTTAACAGAGAGACACTTCAACTTCTGGTCTAGGTTCCTCCCACCATGAGACCATTACTGAAGCAGCTGGAGAGCCAACAGAAACTCACAGGTACAGAAACACTTTCCAGTGCCCAGGCAAACATGCCTCATTAGCTCTGAGTATGCCTGGGGTACTGTCCATGGAAACAGCCCTTCTGTTCAACAATCAAGAGAACAGGCTCCAAACCCTAGTTCCCTAAGAAGAGGTGGAACTGGCCCCGGTTTGAGCCTTTCCAGTTCCAACTTGGCCCAGGGTGGGGAAAAGTCAGAGACATGGGCACAGATGCCAGGAAGTGGGGAGCAGGAAGGCACTAACAATGCTGAGGGCAAACCTGGCAGGTTGCACAGTATCACCCTGCTGCCCATCCTCAGAGCCAGGGCAGCCCCATGTGGGGCAAAGGGACTTCCTGTCGGGTGCAGCTGCAGCCGGAGCTGTGCTCCAAGGGCACTTAGCGGGCAGGGCAGTCACCCAGAGTCTGACTCACCCTGAAGATGCAATGATAAGCCCTGGGCCGAACACCACCACGCCTGGGCACAGAAACTGCATGGCTCTCTACTGCCAAGAGACCAGGGAAGGGGGTGGGGAGGGGAGGTTCCAACAGGCAGCTTGGGCGGCAGGGCCCCTGACTCTGGGCCCTGGCACTCAGTTTGCTGCTAGGATGGCCTGGCCGGTGTGCCCACTGCTCAGTAGGTGGAGAGACCCTTGAAGGCAGATGCTTGTCTTAGCCACCTGTACCCGTGGGTCTGACACCGCCTACAGCAGGCACAGCACAGTGGTTGAGCTCATGGGCTCTGGGTGGGAATGTGTCTGGCAAGCCGGGCTCAATTTCACCTTGCTGTGTGACCTTGGGCAAGCCATTCAATCTGTCTGGCCTGGGTTTCCCCATGTATGAAATCCAGGGCTATCATACCAACATCATGGCAATATTACAAGAAAGAAATGACCAGGGAGGAAGGAGGAAGGTCTGCGGCTTGGGTAACAGGACAGCAGACCCTGAGGGGCAGGGAGAATCGGGCCAGGGCAAGAAGGGAAGGGCCGCAGAGAAACCACGAGGCCACAGGCCCAGACTGCTGGCACCTGCAGAGGTCATGGTAAGTTTTCACTTTGTTTTCACCAGGCTTTCTCTGCAATCCCGAGATGGGCAGTATGATAACATCTGCTCCACGAAGACTACGTCAGAAGACATGTCAGACAATCTGTACAGGGGGAACAGGTCTTCTGATTCCCCGTTCAGTGCTTCACCAAGGATCAGAGAGTTCAGAAGGGGAGGGTGGGCCCAGAGCTGAGAGCCACTGCTTCTCCTGTGGGTGTGGACATTCCCTAAAGGCCTGTGAGCGGAGAGAACAAAGCGAACAAAGCTAGCAGGGAGTTGAGGGCTGGGAGATAAGGACTGCAGATAAGAGCCGGAACTAGGTCAGTGGCGATGGGATAGAACAAGGGGGTGCCTGAATGCTGTGAGGGGACAGGAAGAAGTCAGGGACGACTGAGGTCCTGACCCTGACTCACTGGGAGAATGAAGGCGCCTTTAACAAAAAACGGTGGCAGTGCTTATTAGGCGACAAAGAGAAAGGGTGCGGCAGCTTTCAGGATGACCAGGGTTGAGGCCTAATGCCTGGAGTCTGGCGATGGCCGGTGCAGACAGTGCCTGTCAAGGTGTCCTCAGCAGCAGAAAATGGGCCCACTCCTCAGCAGAGGCAGCGCCGGCCCCACCACTGATACCCCATCCCGAGGCCCAGGCAACGGCATGCATGGCCTTGCCCCAGATGACTGCTGACGTCCTGCGTGTGGCAGACCAGTGTGGGGAGGTGGCCCCAAAGCCAAGCCGGGTCCTATTCTTGCCACAAGTGCAACTGGGGAACCAGTCATGCTCAAAGGGGGTGGCAGATAACCCCTCCAGGAGACTATTAGTCAACAAATATTGACTGGCTCCCTCCTGCTAGGTACTCCACACTGGCCGAGGAGAAAAAAAGAACAAGTAGGCACCTAGTGTTCACAGACCAGGGTGGGGACTCAGCCTGGGTCCATGCACAGGATTCCAGAGGTCCATGATCAGACACACACACAGGCCAGGTGTGCAAAGGCTAATTTTTCTGGAGTAAGAATCCACAGCTCTTCAGATTCTCAAGGGGGTGACGACCCAGAGGAGGAAAGGGAAGGTGACAACAGCATGGTGGGGAAGGAGGTTCTTTGGGTGGCACTTGAGGTATCTGGGGAGGCTCTCCAAAGGAAGTACAGTACCACCTGTCTTGCATTTTATTATTTTTATCTTTTTAAATTAATTAATTTATTTTTGGCTGCGTTGGGTCTTTGTTGCTGCACGCAGGCTTTCTCTAGCTGCGGCAAGCGGGGGCTACTCTTCATTGCGGTGCGGGGGCTTCTCATTGCAGTGGCTTCTCTTGTTACGGAGCATGGGCTCTAGGTGCGCAGGCTTCAGTAGCTGTGGCACATGGGCTTCAGCAGTTGTGGCTCACGGGCTCTAGAGCACAGGCTCAGTAGTTGTGGCGCATGGGCTTAGTTGCTCTGCGGCATGTGGGATCTTCCCGGACCAGGGCCTGAACCCGTGTCCCCTGTATTGGCAGGGGGATTCTTAACCACTGTGCCACCAGGGAAGCCCTATGTCTTCATTTTAAAGGCTGAGTGAGAAGAGGGGCTGGGGGATGGGCAGCAGAGGGAACAACTATCACTGTGAGCGTGCACAGGGTTGCTAGGGCCCTTCCACTGCTCCCACATCCCCTGCAGGAAAGCCTTTGGAAGGTCACACTGAGGGCAGAGCAAAGACCAGTCCCCTCCTTTCCTTCATACACAGTCAGCCTGGACCAGTTCCTTTGGGCAGCCAGGCAAGACTCCCAACTCCCACCCAGACACCTGTAGGGGGCACTGTGGTTTGCAGGAAGCCAGGCAGCAGGACTGGACAGGCCGGACGGTAGGAAAATCACTCTCCACTGCTTACCAACGGTGAGACTGTGGGCACCTGCAGGACCTCTCCGAGGCTCTTGTTCCCTCCCCGAGGCTCTTGTTCCCTCCCCTGTTAAAGTGGGGCTGGTGCTATGTCACAGGGTGTTTGAGGATTAAACAAGCTAACTTGGGGTCCACCATCTGGTACAGGACCCCCCATGACACCCATTATGGGAAACAACCTGCTGGCATCCTGGGGTGTTCCGAGTCCTGCCATCCATCAGCAGTGAGCCTGACTCTTGCTGCATCCTCCTGGGGAACCAGATGTTCCCTCTCCTTCCCCCGCCACCACCTGCTTGCCTGACCCCTCAATATCCTTTTCTGATAGTGCTTCTTTATTTTCTGCCAAGTTTTTGTAAATGACAAAATTTAATTTTTAAAATTAAGACTCAAATTAAGAACGACCTGTCCGACTCCTTCAGGGGCCCCAGGCTGGAAGAGCAGATACCACATCTGTGAGGCTTCCCTACAGAAACCTTGTTCTGCACCCACCACAAAACTCCACGGCAGCTGAAAGATGGTTGGTGGGTTACAGCACTTTCCCCTGGCTGTGCGGGCTGAAAGTTACACCCCTTTTTAGCAGAGGGCATTCTTCCCAGGCAGGCCCTCTAATGATAACTGTCCCAGACATTCGATTTTACCTGGATTTGCCTACAAGAGATTTTGTTTATCTCCTGTCTTCCTGCCTAGATTCAAGCTTCAAGAGGCCTGTCCATCACTGTTCCCCAGCACCTGGCACATGACAGCAGGGCAACAATAGCCAATGAATGAATTGACAAGTCGGGGGGAGGCAGGATGCACATGTTAATTCCCCCACTTACAGATGAGGTTCTCCTCCCCAAGTTGGTTGTCTGAGCCTCCAAACAGCGCCCGTGCCTCAGGCATCACTAGGCTTGTAATGTCGGACCCTACACTCTTTCTGTCAGTTTGAGGAGACAGACAACTGGAAGCCCACTTCCCTGCCTCTACACACACAGTTCCTTTTACCAACACATCCGCTTGTTCACCGCTAAGCTGTCTGTTCTATCCTCCCCTCTGACAATTACCCGCGCCTCTGCTTCTTTCCCAGAGAACGAGGGCAAAAATCTCAACAGCGCCCACTCCCTAAGAAAGTGGTAAGAATCAAATCTGACTAGGTTCCATAAAATTAGAAGACTTCCCAATACAAGGTGAGCTCTGGGGAGGGCTGGACCCAATTGTTATTCAACTCTGTTCTACTGTATTTCCTACAACAGCAGTTGTAACAGTATGCCAGGCAATTGATTATTCAATTAATTGAAATAACATTTAAATTAATCAGCATAAAAATTTAATAAGGTCAATACTGCTTTCTCCTTTCACAGATAAAACTGGAGGCCCAATGCTGTTACTATTAAGTAACCCATCCAGAGTCACACTGCTTGGGGTTGCCAGCGCCCAAAAGGTAGTGTGGGCCCCATGCCTAAGTGGCTCCCCCACAAAGCCCAGCCCTCTGCTCTGATCCTACTCCCACCCACCTCAAATACACAGGTGGTCTCACTGGCATCCAATGGCACTCAGCATCACATTACAGGGCTGATATCTCTTCCGGGTGACATTTCAGAGAGACATGACCAAACCATCAGGAGCCCCACATACAGACATTTCTGGGCCAGGAACTCCAATCCCAGGAAAGCACCAAAGGAGACAGAAGAGCAATGTATGTAGAGGCATTCACAGCTGTGTTTCTCATAACAGGCAGAAGTGGAGCCAGGAGGGAGATGTGACCTGCCGGACACAGTGAGGCAGGCCAGCTGCTCGCTGAAGTAGCAACCTGATGGGCATCACCGTGAGATAGAATAGGACTATGAGGGGTGTGGAGCCCACACACGTAACCATGAGTGAGACCACGGCAACACCTGACGCAGAATGGTCACAGACTTCACAGGCTCACACAGCAGGGCTGTGGGCAGTGCTTCTTCCGTTTCCTTTAATTCTGTTGTCAAAATGACTTAATAACAAAATGATTTAAAAACAAGAGTGACACGAGGAACCCAGCTGCCTGTGGCTCACTGCTTGACTGTACTCACACCATAAACAGACTCTCCTGACCTTCACCTGGCTCAACAGGAAAGCAGGAAACCATGGGTGGCCCTCAGGCCCAACACAGTCCAGTCAATCTTTAATGACCTTTCTCAAGCTTAAAAAAAAAAAAAAAGCAAAAACTAAAAACCCAGCATTGGTGGGGAAAGGAGAGGACAGACTGAGGCCTGCACACACCAGCGTCCCTGTGCGCCCAGGGACAGGCCCCACAGTCACACTACAGGCCGAGGGGCCTCCAATCAGGCCAAACATCTCCTGCTGAATAATCAGCGTGAAAATTTCAGTTAAGAACTTAACTGATGGCAAACGATGAGGTTACCTCCCCTCCCCTCCCCCTGCCCCACCATTTCCCTTTAGTGGAAGGAGGGGAAAAACGTCTCCCCTGCCATAAAGCAGAACTCACAACCACCAGGACTTCCTCACCATGCTAGACTCACAGCTGAAACAAGAGCAAGCGAATCCCAATGGCAAATGATAAGGTCCCTGAAGCTCCCCTGCCCTGGTATGGGACAGCCTCACATGGCACTGCAGGGGGAGCTGGCCTGGAGCCCCCTCCCTATCGCATCACAGGGGACAGCCAGAGTCACCAGGCACGGGGAATGGGGGGCCCAGACGACCAGTTGTGGGGAATGGAAGAGCCACCCGGAAGCTCAGGTCCTGAGGACACGCCGCTGGTGTCTGACCCTCTTCAGATCCTCCGGGCTGAAGAGCACACAGGCCTCCCCCTTGCACCTGAACTCTGGCTGGTGGGCGGGATTCTGAGGTGGAGTCCCGAAGGGAGGTCCCAGGGAGCCTATCTCCTGTGTGTTCACCATCCCTGGATCCAGTGGAAGCAGCAAGCAAGGGTCTGAAAACCCCAGTGAATGGCCCCTGAAATGACACCCTTCCACACGCCCCACACACACCTAAGCACATGTGCCTGTTCACACCGATGCTGCGTGTCCCCAAGTGGTTCCCCAACAGCCACCAACAGGACGACATCAGGGCTCCTGTTACCAACATCACACGGCTGGCTTATTAAAAGCCTGTGATCGACTAACATGAGCAGCTCTTCTCCACGTGGACAGGTGTCAAAGCAACCCCAGTCCATGCCTGAACAACAGATTTTGGAAACTTAACTGTCTTAGTAGACTTCACACACAGTGAAGTTGATCTTGCTGACGTGGCTGCTGCCTGCAGACGTTTAAATAAGCCCCTGAACTCCTCCCAAAGGGTAGGTCTGCTTTTCCTTCAGAAAAATCTCAGCCCAACCAACTCCAAGTCCATGTGCCTGCCACACTGCTTCATTTCTTCATTCGAATGTTTACAGAGTGCCTCTGGGTCTTGTCATCTGGCAGACAAAAAGGTGACTAAGATGTGATTGCTGTCCTCAGGGGCTTGAGGGGCAGGTGAACGGGGAAGCAGACAGGTGAACGGAAAGTCCCCACACAGCGAGGCCGTGAATTCCTGGGTGCTAGGGGAATGCAGAGTGACTAACAGCTGAGGGGAAGACAAAACCTCAGCTCACCTGGAGGAACACTCAAGGCAGAGCGGGCATGGCAGGGAGCACCGGAGTTACTGGAAGGAGTGGGTGTACTGAGGCTGGGCCTTGTGTCCATGGAGAGGGCAGAGACCCCCAAGGTACACCTGGAGGAGGGACCCAGCATAGGAAGGCCTACCCCATGGGCTACAGACTTTATCCCATGAGCACTGAGAAGCCAGTGAAAGGACAGGCAAGGAGGTGGCAAAAATGTGCTGAGAGTGTTATTTATAAAGAACATTCAGAAAGGGCCAGAAAGTGCAGGGCTCACTGGTTGAGGCCACTGGAAAAACAAGCCACATATGGGTTCAAAAAGCCACCTCCTTACCCCAAGGATGGCAGATGGCAGCTGCCTCTGAGTCTGTCTGGAGGGATAGACTCTTCCAGCTGCACGGTACCATGCTGTGCTTGCAAAGCTGCCCACACTTCACTCAGGTACACAGGGCCTCTCGTCCCCACAACTACCCTGGGATCAGGCGTTATCATCCCGACCAAACGACAAGGTTCGTAACAACTAAGGAACTTACTCAACGGTTCACAGCTAATAAAAGACAGGTCAGCATTTAAACTGAAGTTTCTGATTGCATCATGCTTCCAAAACTCAAATAAACAGGCTCAAAGCTTGGGTGTGCTTTCTGCACAGTAGCCAGAGAAGTGTGACCATGTCCATTACCAAGTGAGAAAAGTAACAAAACCATAAACTGTTAGGGCTGCAAAGACCTCAGATATCATCCGGTACAACATGAACTAGATCCAGTGGTCCAGGGAGGGTGTTAGAAATCAAACTGACCACATCAGAATCTTCCACCGTAAGACCCAGGAATCTGAATGTTTCAAGAGCCCGCCCACTCCCAGGTCATGATTCTACCACATGGCCCGATTGAGGAGCTTCTGAGTCAGACCACATCCCTCCTCTCAAAGAGGCTGACCCACGGGAGGAAGTGACCTGTATGATGCCACCCCAAGCTGCCTGAGTGCCTACTGTGGTCACCAGGGTGGGTGGGCTCTGGATCAGAGCAGGCAGGATGAGAAGAAACACAGAAATCTCTCATACAACACAGACATCCTGAGAGCCGCAAGAGACCCAAGTAAAGTACAGGACAAGAAGGGCAAGAGCTAGGGCTAAACTAGACCTCAGGTCTCTGGACTTCAATTTGACTGGTATGTTGTCTATTTTACCATGTTGCCTGGAGCCATGGAAGAAGGTGACTGGAACTTCAATTCCCAAGTCATTCTATGGGCTGCCCAATGCCCACGCCCCTCCCTTACTTGGGAAGGCTCCACGTGGAGCCTCGAGGGAAGAAGAGCCAGCTGCAGCCTATAAAGTGCCCCCCACTCACTGTCCCAGCTGTGGGGAGGCGCCAGCAGCACAGACTTCTCTCTGGCGGCATCGGTAGCGGAGCAAGCTGCAGTGTCTAGTACTTGAGAGCAAGCCATTTTCCTGTGAAATGCTGGGCTTCTTTCTGACTGCGAACCTCCAAGGTAGGCTCTCTCTTTTTTCAAAAATGAACAAACAAACCAGTCAGAGTAGATTTCTGTTGCTTGCAACTAAGTACCCTAGCTTCACGTGACCACTTACAGCAACAGCCTAACAATATTTATGGGCATCACTTTCAGCAGTCCAAGTTTCATAAATTCCCTGACTCATCTGATCCACAGGGAGACCCTGGATGCAAGTGAGGCAAAGGTTCTGATGCCGAGCTTGCAAATGGAGAAGCTGGGCTCAGGATGTAAAGTGTTCTGTGGACTGGGTCCCAGCATTCCCCCAAGTCCAACACAAAGGCCAATGGGTGATGCAGGCAAGCCAAGGTGCTCACCTGGCCTGGGGTTCCTCTCACCATCCTTCCATCCCAAGCTGGAGCTGAGCTTGAAATGTGCAGGGTCCCAACACTGGCACCCCAGTTCAAAAAGCAAATTCTTTACAAGTCAATTCCCAGGCAAGTCAGCGGTTTACAGAGCAACAAAGTGCGCTGAAGCTCCTAGGAGACTAGAAGCTATGTTAACCTCCGATCAGCTGCTTCTCAGAGTGTCACAGTCTGAGAAGTAAAGGTAAGACAGCTGTGTCCTCGCTGGTGTGATCTCCAAGTGATAAAAATCCTAATTAAACCAAATTTAAACTACAAGGCAGAATTGGCACATTTATTTGTTGCGGAAAATATCGCTTAAACAAGGTCTTTCGGTCTTCACCTACACATATTTCCTCTGGAAGCAAAGCCTTTTTTTCTTTTTAACCACATGCTGGGCTGAAAGGTTGGGAAGGCAGAAGCACACAAGGAAGCTGTGCTGTGGGACTACGCTGAGTTCTTGAGCTTCTCAGAGCTGCACTCTCCAAAACTGCAGAGGGGCGTTAAATGAGGGAGCGTATGTGATGTGTGCAGCTCTGTGCTATGGCCGCACCGAGAAGTCCTCGATCAGTAGGCGCCAACACGGTGATGACTGACGGATGCTCTCACCTGCACCGTCCGTGTGAGGCCCCGAAATTCTACCGCCCAAGTGAGGCCTGCTCCCCCCACCCCATCCCTGAAAGGGGTCATATGACAGATCCCCACACGCATGCCTCTCCCCTCCCCTCACTTCATCTAGAGGAGGACTGATCCCTTGCCCTTGAGCTGACCTCACTTTAGAAGGGCAGATCCATCACGTGTGCAGAGGACATGAGTCCAGGTCAGGAAAGCTAGTCACAGTGGGAGGGTGAACTGAGGCAGGAGCTTCTCCTCAAAGTCAGACACCTCCACATGTGCCAGTTGTGCTCCAGCCCCTCGCCTTCTCCCAGGCCTCCAGACTGCCTTCCACTCAATCCCTCCTCAAGTGTTTTCTCAGCACCTCTGCTGGGTCAGTTATGCTGCCTGGGGCACAAAGCCAACCAATAAGACACAGCGGGGAAAGCAATTCACACTGGGCTCAGGACTCCCTCCTCCATGCAGCCCACACCCTGCTGCAAGCCCTCCCTCCAGGAGGCTCACAGCTCTCTCAGACACCCCTCCCGTCCCTCCGCAATGCACAGCAGTACGCAGTATTATAACTGGTGTGCGCGGGTCTGTCACCCCACTGGGCCCAGCCTCACTGATATCGGTCCCCAAGCTCTTCACAAGCCCAGCACACAGCCGGCGCTCCTCAGTAAGAGTAAGGACAGCGGTTGCAAAGAAGGGCTTGGAAACTTACGCCTCGCCCCAAAGAGCCTAGGCCTCAAGCCCCACTCTCTAAGGAGTCATGGACTCCTGGACCCAGGGCAGGAAAGTCCTGCTCTCACCAAAGGACTGCCTCTCCCAGCTATCAAACACACAGGTGCTTCTTCTTTAGGATTCAAACTGCCCTGCCAGAACTGGAGTGTGGCCCTGCCCTGAACACAGGGTGTGGGGGGAGAGGGAGTGCCATCCTTGAAAGGACAAATGTTTTCTGCTCCAGCCATTCACATTTTCTCTAGACAGAGCAGCTCTTGAGAACCCTGAATCAAAACAGCCCTGGAGTGTGGATTTTACTGGCCACGGGGCCTCATTACCACAGCAACTGTTTTTCCTCTTGGAATTCTTTCAAGAGTACAAGCTGTTGCTTCCCTCAAAAACAAAACCGGGGAGAAGCCAGGGCACCGAGGAGTAAGGGAAGGCCCTGAAAGAAGGAGGGCCAGACGTGACCAAGCCACAGCAAGCTCTGCCTTGGGTTCTCCCAGATCTCTGCAATGGCTTAGCAACTAGAAATGGCGAGTCCCTCCCAGCTGTTTAGGGTTGTATGTGTTGGGGGGTGGAGAGGAGACAGTGTTGAGGGTGTGGGGTATGGTTCATGTGTGTGTTTTGGGGAGTTATAGGATGTGTAGAGGTGTGGGATGGAGGTACTGAGGGTTGAGAATGCAGTGGGAGTGGGTGTAGTCTGGCGGGTTGCTGTGTGGGGTACGTGGGGAGGGGCTGGGGAAGTGTGAGGAGGTGTGGGATACGATGATGTAAGGGAGTGAGCGGGGGTAGGAGGATGTGTGTGCCGGGTGCTTCCCTGGTGGCACCGTGGTTAAGAATCCGCCTGCAGATGCAGGGGACACGGGTTCGAGCCCTGGTCCTGGAAGAACCCACATGCCGCGGAGCAACTAAGCCCATGAGCCACAACTACTGAAGCCCGCAAGCCTAGAGCCCGTGCTCTGCAACAAGAGAAGCCACCACAATGAGAAGCCTGCACACCACAACGAAGAGTAGCCCCCGCTCACCACAACTAGAGAAAGAGCGCAGAGCAATGAAGACCCAATGCAGCCAAAAACAAATAAGTTAAAAAAAAAAAAATGAACACGGGGGAAAGTTGGGGAGAGATAAATGGGGAGATTGGGGTTGACAAATACACGTTAATATATATAAAATAGGTAACTAAGAAGAACCTACCGTATAGCACAGGGAACTCTACTTAATACTCTGTAATGGCCTACCTGGGAAAAGAATCTAAAAAAGAGTGGACACATGTATATGTATAACTGATCAGCTATATGTATAACTGATTCACTTTGCTGTACACCTGAAACTAACACATCATTGTAAATCAATTATACTCCAATAAAAATTTTAAAAATAATAACAAAGAACACAAATTGCATTTCAATTCTGTATTACAATACTTAGTACTATGGAGCAACCACATCCCGGTCCAAGTGTTAGCAGGAGTGAATTTAAAACATACAGCCCGAGTTTGAAACAGCTGACCTAGAAGCAATCGTTCGAGGCAACTCATATTTCTAGTCAGAACACCCCAGTCAGTTGGTCCAGAACATGGAGAGAGTGGATGGCAAGTCCAAGCAGCTTTGGGGAGCCAGGCTCAGCAGGTCCCTGCCCTCTGTGTGAGTCCGTGGTCTGGTGCACAAAGCCAAGGGGCTCAGAGTCATGGTACAAAGAACACCCAGGACAACTGCCAATGGCATGAAATATCTAAATGCTTTGTTAAAATAAGTTTGAGTTGTCCCTGTCCCAAGGAGCTGCCTGTCTACTGAGGGGCTGGCATGAACTGGGACTCAGTAACATTCAAAACACAAAAAAATTAGTTACTACTATTATTATTATAGTAACTACAACTATTATCAAGATGTGGGAGGTTAGCAGTACGGCTTACCAAGGACGCTGCATGCCAACCATTCACAAGGAAACAGTCTTCTTTCTAAAAAAACAAATGCCAAATAATAAGTAGTGCTGAGTCACTGATATCCATATGGGGGAAAAATCTTGACCTCTATCTCACACCATGTAAAAATAAATAAATTCCAGATGGACTGGCAATCTAAAGGTGAAAGGTAAAACAGTAAAACTTCTAGAATATAACATAAGAGAATATCATCATGACCCAGAGTATGCAACCATATTCTTAAATAGGCCATAGAAGGTACTGGGGGAAAAATTGATAAACTGGCCTACATTAAATGAAGAACTTCTGTTCATCAAAGAATGCAATTAAAAGCAAGAAAAGTGAAGGCCCAGAGGCGGTAGAAGAGACAGTTGCAGCACACATACAGAACAAAGGACTCACCCAGGACTGGAATAAAGAACTCCTAAAAATCAACAGGAAAAAGTATCAGGCAATCTAATAAAAGGCCTGAACAGGTACTTCATATAAACATATGAAAAGATACAGAACTCTACTAGTTAGGAAGAAAATGCAAATTTAAACCACAAAAGTGCTAGAGAGAACTCTCATATACACCGCTGGTGGGAGTGTAAAATGGTACAGGCGTTTTGGAAAACTGTTAGGCAGTATCTACCCTATATATGCCCTATGACCTAGCAATTCTACTCACAGGCATACACCCAGCAGACATATGTACATAGATTCACCAAGACATGCACAAGATTGGGTATAGCAGCATAATCCATAATAGCCCCACCCTGAAAATCTAGAGTGGAATGGATAAAATGCGGTGTATTCAAACAATGGAATACTGTACAGCAATAAGAATGAAGTAACGCCACACTCAATAAAATAGACCACACACATAATGTTGAATGAAAGAAGCCAGATACAAGAGTATGTGCTGTATGATCCATTTACATAAGGTTCAAAAGTAAGAAAAGCCAAACTCTGGTGTTAAAAGTCCCAAGGGATTGATTACTCTGGAGATGTAAGCACCTTGGGTGGGGGCAGGAGGGGGATTCTGGAATGCTGCCACGTTTCTTGATCTGAGTTACTGATTACATGGGTGTATTCACTTAGTGAAAATAACGGAGCTGATTTGTATACTTTTCTTTATGTATAATATACTTCAATTAAGAGTTGTTTTTAAAAAATTTTTAGTGCCATTTCATTGTTGTTAAAACAGAAAAACTGACATCCATTTAGAAACCAAAAATAAATCATTAAAACCTAAAGCGGGGGCTAATTCTGTCTAGATGACAGTAAGAAGTAAGTTCTCCAAAGAGAAGAATATCTCGGGGTCCCCAAGCACACCAAGAAGACAGCTACCTGGACACCAAGAGGGAAGCACATTCCCTCACACCCTCCTGACTCTAGGAGACAAGCGAATACAACTGAGGGATTCACCATCAAGGTCACACAAATTCTTTTGTTGCAAAAGCTAACAGAAAGATTACACACCAGCTTGAATTTCAAGATTCCTTTGCTTTCCAATTCCTGTCCCCCATCAGTGGGGCCTTGAGAACACCTGGTTACACCTTGTAATGCCACAGAAGTCACCTGAAAGGGAAACTGAGGCCTGAATAACTGCATCAGTGCAGTGAAGGAGCAAGAAAGAGGGATCTTGTCTTCTGGCTTCCTGTCCAGGGTCTCTTCTGCTACATGAGGCTGCCTCAGCCACCGCAGGTGAGCTAAACCATAAAGGAGCCAGACAGCTGTGCATCTACCTCGGGAAGCCCTACCCTCCCGGGAAACTTAGAAAGAGGTGCACCCTTTGCCCAGCTCAGTAGCTTCTCCCCACATTAGCAGAGCAAGCTGAGGGAAGATCTTGTTCTCTTCCCCGCAGCCCATGGCAAAGCCCCTCCCTGCACAGCTCCAAGGGGGAGGCTGCACCAGTTCCACCCCATCGGGAGGGCTCCAAGGGACTCAGCCATGAGGTGGTGGGCTCCTCTGTGCCCATCTCCAGGGGGGCAGTCCTGTGTGACGTTGTACAGCCCCTGACCCTCTCTGGGTCTCCACTGTCACATCTGTAAAGTAAAGGGGTCCTCACTGTGGGTAGAACAAGAGTACAGCAGAAAGAATAAACGCACATACACACTTCTCATTTCTCAACACCTTTCTGTACCCACCACCCCACTTCATCTTCATCCTGGAGGGCCGGGGTTACCGTGGCCGGCTGAAGAAGTGTAAGCTCAGGAACACGAGATTTACCTATCAGTCTCAGAGTTAGCAGAGTAGCAGGCAAGGTGACAAATGCAATCTGCCTAGGCAACCCTGGTGCAGGGAACCTCAGAGAAGCCACCAGCCTGACTCAGAGGCAGCACTCAGTTCAAATGGAGGCAGCCCTCGGGGCCTGCCCACCCACAGGGATGGGTAAGGGCAAAAGAGAAGGAAGCGGGCTTCCCTGGTGGCGCAGTGGTTGAGAGTCTGCCTGCCAATGCAGGGGACACGGGTTCGTGCCCCGGTCCGCGAAAAGGCCGCCTGCTCCACAACACAGGGCCAGCCCAGAGAGCCAAGCCACAGGAGCACTGCCTCAGCCTGTGCTACCTCTCCTGAGAGACCAGTGAGTCTTACCGCTGGGGTCCGGTTGAGGCCTTGCTACAGTGGAAAGGAGGCCCAATTCACAGTGAGGCTGTGGTTGCCATGCTGCACCCCTATCCAGCCGGCCTGGACCCCACTGGCACCCTCCCCTCCCACACACACTTCCCTGAAACAGCTGGACCGAGCTCGCCTGTCACCTTGTCCTGCCCAAAGCCATTCCATCCTCACCTGGCTTCCCCCAGCCCCACTGCCCCCTCCCTCTAAGTTTCCTCCACCAACTCCTCCGAAACGCCCGCAGGGCGAGCCTCAGGGCACTGATGGTGCCCCCAGTTCTCCCCCTTTGCTGTCTAGGCTCTGAACCCAGGGGCCCTCATCTAGACCTACAGCTTCAAATCCTACTACACAAGCACCTCTCAACAGTCCAGATGCCCGCCTGCCAGTCTCTCTGCACTTAGATGTCTAATAGTCGTCTCAGGCCTAAAGTGACCTAAACTGGACTCCTGATTTCCCCTTCAAGACCACTGTCCCCTGGACTTATCTCAGGAACAGGCCCCGCCATCCACTCAGCTCACTCACCCCACAGCCCATCTGTCAGGACGTCCCGGAACCCTGTCCGACGGCCACTGCCTCACACCTGGGCTAATGCAGCAGCCTCCTACCGCCACACACTGTCAGGGCAGGGCACTGGTGCTCGCTCAGGCCTCCAGTGGCTCCCTATCACCCTCGGAGGGAGGTCCAGCCCCTGCGGCCCCAGCCTCCCAGGGCCTCTCTACTCTCATGTCCACCCTACGCCCCCAACCTTTGACTCTACTCCTGCCACACAGGGATTCTTTCTGCCACTGAAACAAGTCAAGCGCCACCTGCTCTTCCCTAGATCTTGGCATCCCATCCCTCCCCCCTCCCCACCCCTCACTCCTACCCCCTCTATCTCAAATCTCCCACTCAAAGAGATACACCCCTCCATCCTACCCCCTCTATCTCAAATCTCCCACTCAAAGAGATCTTCCCAACCGAAGGCGGCTGTGCAGTACATGCGCGCGCGCGCGCGCGCGCGCACACACACACACACACACACACACACACACACACCAACACCCCCATCCTAGCCCTCACAAGTTATCTTCCCTGTTTACGTGTACTTTACTAACCACCCACTCCTCCCATGGAAGCCCCTGGAGGCAGGGAGGCAGTCTTATTCACAGGCTGGATCCCCAGGGCCTGGCACACAGCTGGTGCTCAATAATACTTGTTTGGTAGCTGGCTGCAGAGTTCCTGCAGTCAGAAAGGGCAGCTAATGCTCCAGGGAAAGGAGATGTTCTACTTCCTTTTGTCAAGGGAGAATGTCAGGGGAGTGATCAGAGATTTCCAGAAAAATGCTGTATCAGAATCATCTGGGGAACTTTAAAAATGCTTTGATTCTAAGATCCTGACAGGAGGTTTGGGATGGGGCCAGAGAAGAGATTGCAAATTGTCTCCCCAGGTGATCCTGATGTACTGGTAGATCTGAGGACCTCTGACTGAACCAACATCTTTATTTCACAAATGAACAAGTCAGGGCCCTCCAAGGGGATGACTGAATCCAAAGTTTCAACACTGGTTCATCAACAGGTATCTGTGTTGGGAGCCCAAACCTCCCACCCACAAGGTTCTCTCTCTCACTGGCTCTAAGACCTTAGGGTCTGAGCAGAGGGGGGGAAGAGGTCAGTCCTTAAGATGAATGGGAACTGCAAACCTCGTCAAGGTTGCAGCTCTGCAAATCTACTTTGTTAATCTAACATTTGGCACTAAAAATGAATTCCACCTTCAAGGAATTAGGGCTAGGCTGAGTAAAGCCAGGGTACCAGGAGGATGTCCTCTTTGCTTCCATTGGAAACAGAGCAGGCTCCACCCACTGTCACTCAGCAGAGAGGGCTGGAGGACCACTTGACTTCCCTGCTTCCAAGAGGGCAGAGGATAAAGGACAGACACTCATGTTTATAAAAGGCCCATGGGCAAGATCTTGAGCTGGACACTTCTTGGACCTCTTTCTCTGGGCTCCTAGCTACTGAAGAGGTCAGAAGCCATGTCTAGGATAGGGAGGCTCAGAGTTTTGAAGATCTGCTTCTATCCCAAAGATGTGATGAATGGAGCTGAGATTTGAACCACATTACCTGGTTCCAAAGCAGATGCTCTCCGCTAAGCCAGGCAGCTCCCACCAGGCAGCTTGATGGCAATTTCTGTGTGTGATGGGAAGGAGACCCCTTCCTGGGGACCGCTTGTTCCCAAGCACCTGGGGTTGAGGAGTGGAGAGGGATACAGGGCCAGGGCCTAAGGGACCATCCAGGATTGGCAACACGGCAAAACATAGGCACAAGAGGTCCCTTCAGCCTCAGGTTTCCTTGTCTATTAAATAGGGAGAAACCAACACCTACCCGAAGGGGCTGCTTTGGGGACTGAACAAGTCACGAGATCCCGTCACAAACGGCCGTGTAAATGTTGTGACTGCCCACCTGCAAAAGGCTGTCAACCCAAGAGGCAGTCACCTCCTCGAGTGACTTAGCAATCAGGCTGCTGGGCATGGGGTGTGGCCACATGGGGTGGGGACAGAGACAACTTCCTGAGAGGTGATCAGGACATGGACACGTCAGACTCCCCCCAGCTCCCTGGGCTCTCCTCCACCGCCCCTCTCACTGCCCTACTCTGCCCCCCCGCCCCCCCCCAACTTGCTAGCCCTTCCCTCCAGCTCCCTCTTCTGCCCCTATCTGGCCAGGACATTCCCCGGCGCACCAAAGTCAGAAAGTTTCAACGTGCTCCCCCTTTGCCTTGGCACTGCTCCCACTCTCCACATGCACATTCCTTGAGTGTGAAGACCACAACTGTGCCGCTGAATGGTCAGCATTTAACTGCACTGGATGCACACACAGAAGGTCAGGGATATGCATGTGCTGGAGACACCAGCCACGAAGACTGGCAACTTCAAAGCCCTCTGCCCCAACTCTAGGCCCCCCAAGACCTGGCTCTGTGTTGCAATGGGTAGTACATTGGACTTTTAGGGCCCCCAGGCTGATCTGATGGTCCCCTGGGTGGTTTCCACCTGCCCTCTCCCTCTTACCTCTCAATAAATGGGAGTTAGGTAGACACGGTCTCTTATGAGATGGACGAGAGGAAGCAAGTCCTCCAGAGATGCACTATCCTGTAAGACAGCCATAAGTCAAGTGTAGCTGTTCAAATGTAAGCTAATTAAAATGGAATAAAATTAGTGTCCTGTTAGCCACATTTCAAGGGCGCAAGCGCCACATGTGGCTTGTGGCTGTGGTACTGGACAGCACAGATGGAGAACACTGAACAGTGCTGCTCTGGTCTCTAGAGCCAGGTGAAAAACAGGAACTGCTGTTGAACCTGAAAGCTGACAGCCAGACCTTGGCCCCGAGATCACACCCAACCCCTGAGGGGCTGGCCAGGCCGACAACCAGTCTCCCTGTCTCAGGGCAGAAAGAGACAGCCCAATCCAGGCCAAATGTCGGTAGAGCCAACAGCCAAGGGCCAAGTGTTTGTGCCAAGTGAATCACCTTCAGAAGCCACCATTTGGCTGCTGAGGAAGAGGTCAGAAAAGAAAGTGGCCTCACAGTGCCCTGCTGGATGGCATGGTAGAGAGATGACACAGAACCTCACCTACAGCCTTGAACTATTCACCTACTCACCCAGCTTGGAACTTCTGGATGAGCATCAAGAAATGAGGTTCAAATACTGCAGTACAGAAATATGTGCCCGGGCAAGCTGGCTGCCCTTGCAGCTGCAAGCCCTGGCTCCTGCAGAACCTGGCCACCAAAGCACCCAGCAGCACTTTCAGACCTCATCCCTGCCCCAATCCCTGCCAAGTGCTTGCTGTCAAACCCTCTGGAGCATCCCCCACTCTCCCTTCTGTGCCCCTGAATGTTCCCATCTCTGAACTGCTCCCCTGGAACATTCCTCTCCAGCTACTTTAATACTCCCTTCCCAGTTCCATCCACCACAACTCAGCCCATGTTCCACTCTGCCTTCCCATGAAGCCTCCCTGGACCCAGCTTGGCTTTCCCAGGAAATGAACCCCAGGAGCACAGTCGAACATCGTATGTGGTCTTTCCACCTGTCAACCTGGGTTGGCTGACCTACAGTATGCTGCTACAAGCAGGGCTGTCCCTGCATAAAAGCCCCCTCTAGCAGGGGGTCTTCCCTGGGCTGGAATCCAGGAGAGTCACTTATGTTCCATAACCTTGAGCACCTGAACCTCTTCTTGTCTTGCCCGCTCTCAAATCAGTTGCGTCAGGTGGGCTAGCAAGGAAGCACTTTGTAAAACTGCTAAGCTGCACAACCATGATGGAGCTTTACTGCTGAATAATACACAGGAACTTCATGACTATAAGTTTGAGGCCATCTGTCACAATCTCAGCACTGATTCCTCCACACTACACTAAATTACAAGTTTATAGTCTTGTGGGGGAAGAAAGTAAGATAACACCACGAGGAAAATCAACCTCATGCCCAAAACCCTGACGCCTCCTGCAAAACCATGTGCACAGAAAGGTATCAACGAAGGACCTGCACAGAGTCTAGGGGGCCAGCAGGGAGCCACCCCATGGGGCAGACAGGCACTCTCCATCAACAGGGGCACGCTGAGGCAGCGCTCAACCCTGGAGTCTCTCCCACAGAGGCCTCATCCTGACATCAGAAGACTGAACTAAAAGTGGGGCACCACTTCCTCCCTGAGGGAGGAGACCACTTGCTTCCTATCTGCCAGCAGTAGGCAGGCCGTACTTCCTCCGCACTCACAGGTCCCAAGAGAAATAACTGTGGACTGAAAAATTAACTCAGACTTTAGACCCTTGACTGTCTTTTCCCCAGGCATCTACCCCAAAAGTAACGTCACTCAAGAACTGTGGAGAGGGCTTCCCTGGTGGTGCAGTGGTTGAGAGTCCGCCTGCTGATGCAGGGGACACGGGTTCGTGCCCCGGTCCGGGAAGATCCCATATGCCATGGAGCAGCTGGGCCCGTGAGCCATGGCCGCTGAGCCTGCGCGGCTCCGCAAAGGGAGAGGCCACAACAATGAGAGGCCCGCGTACCGCAAAAAAAAAATAGAACTGTGGAGATTACATATGACACTAAAAACACAGGTAACAGAAGGTAAGAAAAGATAATTTGGACTTTATCAAGATTTTAAAAACTTTCGTGCATCAAAAGACACTACCGGGGCTTCCCTGGTGGTCCAGTGGTTGAGACTCTATGCTTCCTCTGCAAAGGGCACGAGTTTGATCCCTGGTCAGGGAACTAAGATCCCACATGCTGTGAAGTGCGGCCAAAAAAAAATTAAAAATAAAAAACAAAAGACACTACCAAGAGAGAGAAAAGACAACCCACAGAATGGGAGAAAATATTTGCAAATCCCATACCTGATAATGGTTTAATATCCAGCGCATATAAAAAAATCAACAACTCAACAACAGAAAGACAAGCCACCCAATTAAAAAATGGGCAGAGGACATGAGTAGATATTTCTCCACAGAACATATACAAATGGCAAATAAGAACATAAAAAGATACTCAACAGCAATAATCATTAGGGAAATGCTAATCAAAACCACAATAGTGGACTTCCCTGGTGGCGCAGTGGTTAAGAATCTGCCTGCCAATGTAGGGGACATGGGTTCGATCCCTGGTCCGGGAAGATCCCACATGCTACGGAGCAACTAAGCCCGTGCACCACAACTACTGAAGCCTTCACGCCTAGAGCCCGTGCTCCACAACAAGAAAAGCCACCACAATGAGAAGCCCGTGCACCACAACGAAGAGTAGCCCCCGCTCACCGCAACTAGAGAAAGCCCGCACACAGCAACGAAGACCCAAAGCAGACAAAAAATAAATAAATAAAATTTCAAAAAAAAACAAAACACGACAGTGAGATACCAGTTCACACCTACTACGAGAGCTATAATTACTTTTTTTAAAGGAAAATCACAAGTGTTGGCAAGTATGTAGAGAAATTGGAACCCTCATGCGTTGCAGGTAGTAGTGGAAAATGGTACAGCTGCTCTGGCAAACAGTTTGGCAGTTTCTCAAAAAGTTAAACACAGAATTATAAGCAATTCCACTCCTTAGGTATATACCCAAAAGAACTGAAAACAGGGACTCAAACAAATACTTATACACCAAAACGTACACCAATACACCAATGACAGCATTAGTCACAACTGCCAAAAGGTGTCCATCAACAGATGACTGGACAAACAAAATGTGGTACGTACATATAATGGAATATTATTCAGCCTTAAAAAGGAATGAAACTCTGTTACACACTAGAATGGATGAACCTTGAAAACTTTTGCTAAGTGAAATAAGCCAAACACAAAAGAACAAATACTGCAAGATTCCATTTATATGAGGTATTTACATCAGGCAAATTCAGAGAGACAGAAAGTAGGTTAGAGGCTACGAGGCGCCGGGGTAAGAGAGGAATAGGGAGTTATTGCTTAACGAGTGCAGCGTCTCTGTTTAGAGTGATGAAACGTTTTAGAAACAGTGGTGACGGTTGCACAACATTGTGAATATACTTAACGCCAATGAAAAATGGTTAAATGGCAAATTTTATGTCATACAGATTTTACCATAATAAAAAAAGTACCAAAAAAAAAGAACTGTGGCAAATAAGGTTACACCCATCCTTGTCAGTGGGAAGAAGGGCCAGAATCAGGACTAATTGGGATCTTAATCAGTAGGGATTAAGGCATGTACATACGGGCAACTTGGACTTGGGGCCTATACTCTTCTTTTTTTTCCTTTATTTTAAAATTTATTTATTTATTTTTGGCCACACCATGCGTCATACAGAATCTTAGTTCCCCAGCCAGGCATCAAACCTGTGCCCCCTGCAGTGGAAGCACGGATTCTTAACCACTGGACTGCTAGGGAAGTCCTGGGCCTATACTCTTTCTCCACTATTGTTTTTTGGGGATGTAATTCATAAAACCTCAAGGAACCAGAAATTATGTAGGAAAGCTTCTCAACTTGCCCCCACCCTGCCTCTGAGAAACCAGCCCAAGTCAGTGCATAAAGAGAGCCACCACCTGTTCTCATGGTCCCTCCTAACCGCAGCACTCACCTGGGATACCTCCTCCTTATGTGACAAATAAAACCGCCTCCCATTTATTGGCCTTAGTGCTGCCACCTATAAATTAGCCCTCCTTCTTCCTTCTTCTCAAGGCTGTCATCAAGACCAGATAAGATAAGCCAGGCAGGCGGTATCATTAGCCATGTTAAATCTGAAAACACTGCTGCCTTTAATAAAGAAATTAAACTGCTAGAGCTACAGAGTAAAACAGGAGCACCATGTACTCCCCATCTCTCTTTCCTTCTTTCCTTTTCTTCATAACACCATCTCCGTCTAACACTAGATATATTTTGCACGACCAGCTGTGCCCCCAACTAAATGGAAGCTGCTTGGGGCACAGACTTCTGTGTGCTTTGTTCACTGTGATACCTCCAGTGCCTGACTCACTGGTGCACAGTAGGTGCTCAGTACACCTCTGTTGAAGGAATGGATTACTAGTTCTAATAATCCATTTTGAAACAAACCAAACAATATTCATCACCTACTGCTAATGCACTATTGACACCACTGCATGGAAATCTAAGAGTCAACTAAAAATTCTAACTTCGCTTTCTAAGCAGGAAAAGGACTATACGAGTGGAAAAATCAGGAGCTCCTAGATACGCATGCCAAGAAAGGAAAAAGCTTCCAACGGAATCAAAATTGTGGCTTCACAGTAACTCTTGTTTCTTAAAATGAATGCAAGGAAACTCCAAAGGCCAGTGAGCTCTCAATTGCAAGAGGAAAGTCATGTGATTTCCAAATGTACATTTTTCAGAAATGAGTTCACAACCATGAGCTTTCTGAAGTCAGAACTGTGAAGATTAAACCAATTAAAGTAGTAATCAGTATGCCAACAAACTGGATAACCTAGATGAAATGGAAAAATTCCTAGAAACACACGATGTAACTAAACTGCCTCATGAAGAAATAAAAAATTTGAATAGACCTATAATTAAAAAGACGACTGAATAAGTAACCAAAAACCTCCCAGCAAAGAAAAGCCCAGGGCCAGATGGCTTTACTGGTGAATTCCACCAAACACTTAAAGAGTTAACACCAAACCTTCTAAAACTCTTCGAAAAAAATGAAGAGAAGGAAATACTTCCTAAACCATTCTATAAGATCAGCACTACCCTGATAGCAAAGCCAGACAAACTACAGATCAATAACCCTTATGAATACTGTTGCAAAAATCTTTAACAAAATACTAGCAAACTGAATTTAGCAGCATATTAAAAGGTTTATACACCATGACTAAGTGGAATTTACTCATGAAATGCAAGGATGGCTCAACTTACAAAATTAATCAACATAATACAATAATAAAATGTAGGAAAAAACCACACGATCATCTCAATTGATTAAGAAAAAGCATTTGATGAAATCCAATTCCCCTTCTTGATAAAAACACTCAACACTAGAAACAGAAGGAAACTTCCTCAACATGATAAAGACCATATATGAAAAACCCATAGTGAACATCACACTCAATGGTGAAAGACTGAATACTCTTTCCCTCAGGTCAGGAACAAAACAAGATGCCTGCTTTCAACACTTCTATTCAATATGGTACTGAAAGTTCCAGCCGGAGCAATTAGGCAAGAAAATAAATAAAAGGCATCCAAATTGAAAGAGAAGTAAAATTATCTCTCTTCAATGATGACATGATCTTATATGCAGAAAACCCTAAAGAGTCCACCAAAAAAACAAAACAAAAACAAAAAACAAAAAAACAAAACAAAAACAAAAGAACCGTGTTAGAATAAATAATAAATTCAGCAAAGTTCCAGGATACAAAATCAATGAACAAAAATCAGCAGCATTTCTATATGCTGGCAATGAACAATCTGAAAAGGAAATTAAGAAAACAATCCTATTTAAAACAACACTAAAAAGAACGAAATACTTTGGATTACATTTACCAAGGAGGCTAAAGACTTGTACAATGTAAATTAAAGAGTTTTGTTGAGAGAAATTAAAGACTTAAATAAACATAAAGACATCCCATGCTCATGAATTGGAAGACTTAATATTGTTAGGATGACAATACTACCCAAAATGATCTACAGATTCAGTGCAATCCCTATCAAAATCTCAATGGTGTTCTTTGCACAAATAGAAAAATCTATCCTCAAATTCGTATGGAATCTCAAGGAATCCCAAACAGCCAAAACAATCTTGAAAGAGAACTAAGTTGGAGGACTCATTCTTCCTGATTTCAAAACTTACTACAAAGCTACAGTAATCAAAACAAAGTGGTACTGGCATAAGGACAGACATCAGACCAATGGGACAGAATAGAGAGTCTAGAAACAAACCCTTGCATATATGGTTAAATGATTTTCAACAGGGATACAAAGAACATTCAATAGAGAAAGGACAGTCTTTTCAACAAATGGTACCGGGAAAGCTGGATATTCACATGCAAAAGAATATACTGGATCCTTATGTTATACCATATACAAATATTAACTTAGAACGGATCAAAGACCTAAATGTAGGAGCTAAAACTATAAAACTCTTAGAAGAAAACGCAGGGGAAAAGCTTCATGATCTTGGATTTGATGATGGTTTATTAGGTATGATACCAAAAGCAGGATCAACAATAGAAAAAGATAAACTGAACTTCATTAAAATTTAAAACTTTGTGCATCAAAGGACATTATCAGGAAAGTAAAAAGACAACCTTGGGAATGGGAGAAAATATTTGCAAATCACCCATCTGATAAGGGGTTAATATCCAGAATACGTTAAGAACTCCTACAATTCAACAACCACCACCAAAACCCAATTTAAAAATGGGCAAAGGATCGAATAGACATTTCTCCAAAGAAACAAATGGCCATAGGCACATGAGAAGATGCTCAATATCACTACTCATCAAGGAAATGCAAATCAAAACTACAACCACAATTAGGATGTGTATAACCAACAAAACATAAAAAGAAAAGTGTTGGCAAGGGTGTGGATAAACTGAAACCCTTGTGCATTGCTGGTGGGAATGTAAAATGATGTGGCAGCTATGGAAAACATGGCGGTTCCTCAAAAAGTTAAACACAGAATTACTGTATGATCCCAAAATTCCACTTCTGGATATATACACAAAAGAACTGAAAACAGGGACTCAAACAGATATTTGTATACCCACTACTTACAACAGCCAAAAGCTAGAAGCAACCCAAATGCCCACTAACAGATAAATGAATAAACAAAATGTGTTATATACAAACAATGGAATATTATTCAGCCTTAAAAAGGAATGAAATTCTGACACATGCTGCAACATGGCTGAACCCTGACAACATTACGCTGAATGAATAAGCCAGTCACAGAGAGGCAAGTAGTATATGATTCTCTTATATGAGATACTTAGAGTAGTCGAATTCAATGAGACAGAAAGAATGGTGGTTGCCGGGAACTGGGGAGAGAAGGGGAAGGGGAGTTATTGTTTAAGGGGTACAGAGTTTCCATTTGGGACGATGAAAAGTTCTGGAAATAGTGGCTTAATTATATAACACTGTGACTATCCTTAATGTCACTGATTTGTACACTTAAAATGGTACATTTTATGTTATGTATATTCTACTACAATTTTTTAAAAAGTAAAGGAAAAAAATAGGTCCATATTTTCAGCGCATTGAGAGAATCCCTCTTAAAAGGCCAGTTTTCCTGATAGCCTGGGGCATCCTTCCCATTGTAAGGGGGCCTGAGGATGCCATTCTGTCCTTTGTATTCTGCCCTCAAACCCAATTCCATAATCTGGACCCTAAATCCAAGGAAACAGCTCGGGTTGACTAGCTGCTGTTTGAAAGGCTGAGGTCTTGAGTATCCCTAGGCCAAGCAGTCTGCAGGGATAACTGACAGAGCCGACAAATTGCCAACAAAAACAGAAGCCAATCCCGCTGGCTTTCACTTTCTATTACTTCCCCTTACACTTTCTCGCAGGACACCAGACAGCCATGCAGAAAGGAAACGGGCCAAACCAACCTGCCTGATTTTTTTTAGTTGGAAAATGGAGTCCCTGTTTCCCCCCATCCATTACAGGTCTAGATATTTAATATCCTTTGTATTTTGTACAGCTGAGGACAAAGTTTTTGCCCACCCCAAAACAGCAGAACGAACAACGTCCATCCTCTATACTCTATATACTCTCTAGGGCTCTTGCATACAGATAATCTAACAGATTATCCTGTTAGATCTCAAAATAACCCAGTGAGAATGAATGTTTTGGGGTTGTTATCCTCCACTGGAGACATGAAGAAACCGGAGCTCATGAGATGAAGCAATTAGTCCCAAATCCTACAACCCCAAGTGACAGGACCAGGATTCGCACAAAAGTAGTGAACTTCAGAGTTCTCCTTCCTCTCGATTACTTCGGAAAGAACAACGAAGTAGAAATGGAATCAGACCATTTTGTTGTCAAACAAGACCAAGGAAAAATGCTTCCAAGTTTGGCAACTAATAGGACTAAATCCCCAAAGAAGAGCCTGAAAAAGAACTAAGCGCCCGCCTCTTCCCCTTAGGTCTACCCTAACCCAGACATGGATCCTTCCTTCTGGTTTTTTGTACTCAACGATCCAGCCGGGCTCCCAGAGCAGTCTCGTACTGCCCTGCCCAAGGCGCTCTGGCACACAGCGGAGAGTCGGCCAGACTCGCGGTATTTCACCAGGGATGGAAGGCCGGCTGCTCATGGGAAAACGGAAGATTCAGCGTGCTCAGACACGAACAAATCACGCCCAAACCAACGAGCATATGAAACTAAAACTGGCCCTGGAAATCCACACGGGAAACACCGGCCAGGAGCCAAAGGGCCTGCGGCGCGTCGACCACTGCCCTACCATACCAACGCACGCGCTCCAGCACTAGCGCGAAGCATAGTACCGCTCTCGCAGACCCAGACTTGGGCAGTCGCCGACGCCGTGCGCATGCTCCAGCAGCGCGCATGCGCGTCCCCGGCAGTTGCCTTTTCCCTGTAGTCCCCTGCCCTCTCGCCCTGATGCCGAAACCAAACGCTGGGTACCTCAGCCACGGCCCTCACTCTGCATTCCTCACCTTGCGCCCGGTTTTCTCCCGTAGGGCCTTCAGCCGTTCCTTTCGCCGCAACGCCTCTTCCTCCAACCGGCCCACACCGGCCGCAGTAGCCGCCATCTTGCCCGCAGACATCCCCCCGCCCCCACTCTTCTCTAGTCCCGCAGCGCGCAGGCCCAAGGTGTTAGACGAACCCCTCACGGCCAATCCAGGGACGAGAATGGGAGAGCAGGAAGTCCTGAAAGCCAACCAATGCTGAGTTGCTACAGGAGGACCCTCCCTCTTCCTCCCCCACAGAACGTCTAACTCTTCGGGGGTCGACAAAGAAGGCGCTAAGGCTCGATTCGTCCAATGCCGATCAGGGAAAAAGCGGCAAGAGGAACCAGACCTGAGTGAAGGAGGATAGAGCGCGTCAATCGCTCTGGTTTTACCTAAGCGCCAACCATGCTGGCCACTTGGAATGCGCCGACCCATCTTTGTCCACTTCTCCTGATTCTTAAAGGCTCGAATGCCTTCACGAAGCCTTCCCTGACTGTCTACTCTGATCCCAGCCTAAGAGGTCTGCCTCTCCTTTCCTCTTAAGCTATCTGTGGCTTCCTGGATGCACTTGTTCATGGGCCTCTGGGCCCTTCTCTGTCCACTCTCAGCTCAGACAAAACCTAAGCAGAGCAGGGCTTGGCTGAATGGCCATTTTCCTCTGGGTTCATGGATGATCCCCTCCCACCTCCAACCCCCTGCCCGGCCTCCGCCCCCGCGGTGGCAAAGTACCCAGGGTCAGACTACCTAACCTGGAGAAGAGCAAACCCCAACTTGGGCCCAGTGGGCCCTAAGGGACCACCCTGAGCTTAGTTCCTGAGAACTAAGCTGAGAGTTGGTTTGGCCTCCGCCGATAGGTGCACTGCCTCCCAGCAGGAGCTGCCAGGGTATCCTTTCCCAAGTCAATTACCATGCCCTGACAACCGAGAGACCACTTTGACTGAAGTCAGTATCTTCTGACAGCCTATCCAGGTCCCCAGAGCCACACCTCCTCCCACCTAGGGAGAGTGACTTGTCTCTCAGCAAAGCTGTTCACTGCTTGTGGCCTCCCTTCCCAGGCTGACAGCAGGTGGACACCCACTCCTTGCTTCCCAGTTCCCTTCAGAGATCCCCAGTGCCACAGACCCCTGTCCAACTGGCCCCCACACACGACCCTCTTGACCTCTGTAACTTGGGCCTTTTGGTGCCCTCTCCCCTGCATCAGGTGGGGTGCCCTGCCGGGGCCTAGTATGCAGGTAGTACCCAATACACATGTAATAAGTGTTCAGGAAATGTCAGAAGTAGGATGGATGGGGCAGAAGGCCAGAGTGGAGGAGATGCCCAAGAAGCCAGGAGGACAGAACAGGATGGGTATGGGGACAGAGTCTGTCTCTTCTTGGCCACCCAAGGTCTAGGGGGCTCCAGGCTGGTCAGTTCCTCCAATTGATGGTAACTCTCTGGGTCCCACAAACTTTCCCCCCAGCCCCAACAAAGGGCCTCACCCCTGCCCAACACCATGGGCCCTCCTCACCTCCCAGGGAGAGTAGGGGGAGGTGGGGGAAGAGGCCCAGGGGTGATGGTGGCAGTGGTTCTGGAAAGTCAGGCCTCTGTCCCTGTCCATGCTGCCCAGGTGGTCCTCATTTGGCCCATCTGGGCCCCAGTTTCTCTGCCTGTTAAACAGAAGCATGAGGTACCCTTTAGCCTTTAACCTCTTGAAGTTAAAGGAAAAAAATGTGAATCAAGTGCTGAGCCCCGGAGTGAAGGGTGCCTCCATTTGGAGTATCTAGGAAGGCTTCCTGGAGGAGGGGATCCAGGCGAGGTGAGGAGTACCTAAATCTTCCAGGGATCTGCCCGACAGATGGAAGGAACTGCTCCCCCGGAGTTATTTCAGGCTTGTCTTGCTGTTTTCTGATCCCCCCTCCCGCCCCCGCCCCGCACTCCTGCCACACAATCCTGCTCCACTAACAACAGGATTAAAAAAGTGACACTTCGGTCTCCCCATAAGCGCTTATACCAACGCCTGGCACGTGGTAAACTCTACAAGTGGTTGTCACGGTTGTTGTCCTCGTTAGTTACTGAAGGACCCTGCCCATCTGCACGCGGCCCGCAGCCCCTTCCCCCAATCCCGCGAGCCTGTCCCTTCCACGAATGGTGGTCTTTCCAGCCAGGCGGGCTGTGTCCCGGTTAGATCTAGACGTAGGGCAAATCTGGAATCCCTGACCCAGACCCTAGTCCGGGAGGCTCAGATTGGCCTTTCCGGAGGGCGCGGATTGCGGGGGGGGCGGGGCTGCTGGGCGCCCTCCCGGGCCGCCCTGACCTCAGGCTCCTCCTCCTGTCGGGCTCCCCGCCCTTTGCACGGTCCCGGGATAGGCGGGGCGGCGGTGGCCGCTGCAGAAGCGCAGGAAGCCGGGCGGTGGCCGACCGGGAGGAGGAGGAGCGCGACGGCGGCCAGTACTACTTCCCTCAGTAGTACCGCGCCGCTCCGCCCTGGAGTGACGCCCTCCGCCCATGGGCCTGGCCGAGGGCAACCGGCGGGCGGCGCGGAGGAGGCGGCGGCGGCGGCAGGTGGCGTGCAGCAGGATTGGAGCCTGGTCGGGCCATGGCCGCCTCGGAGCGGCTCTACGAGTTGTGGCTACTCTACTACGCGCAGGTGAGCCCGCGCCGGCCGTGCCCACAGCTCCGCGCGCCCGGCGTCTGCTGCACCTGCGCCCGGCGCCACCTGGGCCGTGTATACGCACGCGCCGGGCGTGCTCGGGCTCCACACGCACGTGTGCGACCCCGGCCGGCTGGTGCCTCTGGCACTTATACCTGGGGGGTCGGCCCTCGCGGGCGCGCACCTTACAAGAGCCTCTTGGGTGGGGACAGTGCAGCCTCGGTTGTCCCTGAGGAGAGGGGCCTGGACCAAGACAGGGCACTTACCCCTTTTACAGATGGGGAAACTGAGGCCTGGGGGGAATAAAAAGGCTGGCCGGGTCGTAAGGGGCGGGAGGCTTACTTTGAATTTGGGCGTGCTACTCCTGTGGGCGCAGCCCAGTTGGGTGGTCGCCCGATGGGTCTGAGTGGGCTGGGGGGTCTCCAGGCATGCAAGGGGGCGTCCCTACTTCGGTCTGACTTGAGTCAACTCCTCAGATACCCTGCGGTGAACTGCCGGTGGTGAGCTCCTCCTTGACCCCAGGTGGCCCCACCCCAACCCCCCGGGGGGGGGGGCAGAGTGTGGATTACGGGAGAGGGGGCGTCCAGCCCAAAGCAAAGATTCGCCTTGGATGCTGGGGGTGAAAATGGGGAATGCGGGTGAGGTGGGAGGGATGCTTGAAAGGGATGGAGGGAGGCCATTTTCTCCTGAGCTCCCCGTCCTTCCTCAGAGACTACCTCAAGTGGCCTCAGAAGGTGAAGGGAGCAACTCTGACCCAGGTGTACCCCAAACTGTGTCTCGCACACATAGGCCCCCACTTTCCTTCTGTATTCACAGCAAGGAGAGAACCCAGGGTAAGGCTCCCTCTCCCCTTCACCCAGCACCAGCCTTCCTCCCTGCACCTGCCTGGCATCATACTCCTGGCTCAGGTGTGCCTTGGGCACAATGCACTATTGTGTGCCCCTGATCTCGTCACTAGGGGGAAGTTCATGCTCAAATCAGCTGGCCCTCTGAAGAGGCTCCTGCAGTCCTGTCTCCCAGGACTGCAGGCCAGGACTTGGGCCCCAGGGATCAGGAGTCCAGGCCATAAGGGCCATAGCTTCTTGAGCCCGCTTAGGTGGTGAGAAGTCCAGGCACCCGGCAAGAGGCAGTGCATGGATTAGAGTCTGTCTTTGGTGTGACCGAGGGCACGCTCTTTACACCCCTGAGCCTCTGCTTCCATATCTGTAAATTTGGCACAGTCCTGGCCTCCGGTGGCCTGGACTGTGCAGAGGGATAGCCAGTATGGCTGATCCAGGCCAGAGAAGTTTCCTGCTTCCCTGCCCCATTGGATCCCCTCACCCCAGCTTCTCTGTCTCCATTGCCAAAGGTTGGTCCTTGTGAAGGAGCAAAAGATTTGGGAGGAAACCTGCCCCTGGCCCTCATGCTTCTGATTGCCCCCGTGGTCATGGGCAGGTTCTTGGTTTTCAGTTTCTTTAGCTGTGACCAGGCAAAAGGGGGCTTGAACAAGGTGATGAGTCTGAGGGATGTTAATCAAGCTTCTGATTGCCTCCGTGGTCGTGGGCAGGTTCTTGGTCTTCAGTTTCTTCAGCTGTGACCAGGCAAAGGGGGGCTTGAACAAGGTGATGAGTCTGAGGGATGTTAATCAAGCTTCTGATTGCCTCCGTGGTCGTGGGCAGGTCCTTGGTCTTCAGTTTCTTCAGCTGTGACCAGGCAAAGGGGGGATTGAACAAGGTGATGAGTCTGAGGGATGTTAATCAAGCTTCTGATTGCCTCCGTGGTCGTGGGCAGGTCCTTGGTCTTCAGTTTCTTCAGCTGTGATCAGGCGACGGGGGGCTTGAACGAGGGGACGAGACTGAGGGTTGTTAATGGTGGGTCTTCAGGCTGGGTGGCTGCTGGGGAAGGGTGTCTTGGCAGTTTCCCAGGATTGTACCTCCGACGTGGTTACCTCCTGCTGCCCCTTCTAGCTGACCTCTGCAAGTGGTCAGTCCCTCACAGGTGTTTAGCATTCATCTGTGCTGAGTCCCTTCTCCCCTTCCAGCTCCTCATCTCACAGGGCAGGTGTGGGGCACAGGCTAGCTGGTTGTAGCCTTAGAAGCCTGGGCAGGCAGGGTACGGCCTGGGGCCAGGCAAACAAATCCAGGATATGAGTGTGAACCCAGGAGGCGGGAGGGGCCAGGTTTCCTGGGGAGAGGAAGCTTCAGCCAGCCTCCCAGCACTGCCTTCCTGCCAGCTTGGTCCTGCTTCTGCTCCCGGAACATGGTCTCCACCCTCTGTACTGAGCTCCTAGGGAGTGGTGGCTGTGCTACTTTGAGCCCTGCCAGGGACCTATTGTGTGTGTACTTGGGGGAGAGGGGAAGATAAGGTAAGGGGTCGAACTGAGAGAGGGTATTAAGAGACCCCTGAAATGGCCAGCTACCCAGCCAGTAGGCTCCCCCAATACTTTCGCCCCTCCCTTCAACAGTGAGAGCTGACATCAGCTGGCAAACCTGCTTCCCCAGTTGTGGGTCTAGGCCCGCCCTGGGAGCACCCCTGTTTCTGCCCTTCCTTTCCCCTCACAGACCCCAAGTTCATGCCTGCTCACCCCCTACCTCTTGGGGCCACGAGTGGGTGAGGGGGCTGTGGGTGGCTACTGAAGGAGGAAGGAGGGTCAGAGTGCCCCCTGGACATCACTCAGTCTGAGCCCCTCAGAGCCTTAGTGGGGAAACCAAGGCAGGGTTGTACCAAGGTCATTGGACAGGTCTGGGGCAGAGTCTGGCAGAGCTCTGGCCCAGTCTCTATCCTGTGTTCCCTTACCCAGGAAAGGTCTAGTCCTGTGGGCGGGAAGACTCAGGTGGGCCTGCACCCTGGGACGGCGCAGGCTGTTTCCTCTGCCTGGAGCCTTCTCCCTCCTGTCTGAGGAGGCCTTCCCCGCCTGTTCCCGCAGCCCAAGCTGGACCTCAGCCCAGGCGTGTCCCCACTTGAACCCTCATTGTGCTTGCTACTCTGCGGTTTCCCCACGCCTCACACTTAGGCCGTGCTCCTTGGGTATTAGCTGAATGTCTGGGTGACTGATCAGGGATGTCTTACCAGAGGCCTGAGTTTGGGCCTGGAGGGCTGAGCGCACAGGAGCAGGGGGAGCAAGCACACGGCAGTGGGAACTGTGAGCGGCAAGTTCGTTGGGTGGGTGGGGGCACATCCAGAGGACTCAACCTGGCAGGGCTTCCCCAGTGAGGGCTTAGGAAGTGGGGGAGAGGATAAGGGGACTGGGGCAGCACCCAGTAGGCTAGCAGTTGGGTGGCTGTCAAGGTTATGCAAAATGTGCAGCTGAGTGGCCCTCTTTCAGGCTGGAGCAGTAGTGCTGCTCAGTAGCCCTCCAGTGAAAGGGAGCGTTGGGGGGCATGAAAGCTGAGGGGTACTTACGGTCCCAGAAGTCAGGACAGGGCAAACATTCAGGGTTCAGGTGGGGAGCCTAGGCTGAACTCCCTGCTTATGCTATTGAGGACTCGGGGTTCTAGGAAGGTCAGGTCAGAGCCCGAGCTGACCTCGCTCTGCCCACCCCTCCCTGGTCCCTCACCCCTGACTGATGAGCTCTACTGCCTCATGGAAACCTAGTCAGGCCCTCTGCTCCCTCCGAGACCTTAGCTGGTTCATATTTCTTCCTTTGCCTCAGTTTACCGTCTTGAAATGGGAAAAAGGACCTCCTTGGTGCTTGACCCCCCCCGCAACCCTCTTCCGTACCTTAAAGGGGCAACCAGAGTTTCCTCCTACCTGCCTTTATTACTGAGGCAACTGAAGACGGAGGGACTGAGGTGATGGGGAGAGTAGCACAGAGTCCAGGGTTGGGGGAGGGGCTGGTAATCCCTGGAGCTTTTATGGCAACTGGGGAGCTGATGTGGAAGTGTGGGGTCACTGTGGAAACAGGTCAGTTACCATGGGGACCCTGAAAGGAAATTCCTGTTTTCCAAAGTGATAGGACAAGGGGAAGGTTAAACCTTGAGGGTTGTTATGGAGACCAGGTCCATGCCTTTCAAGACCCCCTCGCCAGGTAAGGGGGAGAGACTGGCCCAGCCACCTAGGCACTTGGACCACTAGCCTCAGTTGTCCTTGCCCCTGGCAAAGTCCCCATCTTCCTGCTTCGTTCCTTGGCCTGAGGCCCTCCAAGTCTGACCTCCAGTCGTCCTGGTGTAGCCAAAGGCCACCTTCAGCTTGACGTTGCTATCCCCCTCATGCTGAGTGGGGAGACCCCCACACATGAAGGAGGTCATCCTGGTCAGGCCCCACCCCACCCTATCCCATTTCTGCTTGCCTGTTCCAGGAGATGGGGTGCTCCCTACCACCTAGGCAGCTCTGACTGGGAAGAGTCACCACTATGGAGCTTCAGTCTTTTCTCCCTACCCTCCTTCTAGCGCTAACCTGGGGTCCATGAAGATCCTCCCATTCCACCTGCCTGGGACAGCCAGCTGGGGAGTGGCCCATGGAACCTTGGCTCTGCCAGTGAACCAAGGTCTGCCACTCATCTGTCACTCATGGAGGTGGGTGGGGAGAAGATGAGTGTTGCCCTGGAATGCCAAGGGCTTGGGAAGGCAGAGGCCCTGAATTTGGGAGTGGAGCTCCCACTCACCTTACCACACGCTGGTGGGTGTGGTTGGAGAGCCTTTACCTGTTAAGCAAAGAGATGGTTTTAAAGAGGCAGCTGAAGCAGAGAGATTAATCGTTTGTTTTGTTTTTTTCATTTTTATTTTATATCAGAATATAGTTGATTTACAATTTGTGTTAGTTTCAGTTGTACAGCAGTGACTTAGTTATACATATATCTATTCTTTTTCAGATTCTTTTCTCATATAGATTATTACAGAGTATTGAGTAGAGTTCCCTGTGCTATACAGTAGGTCCTTGTTGATTACCTGTTTGTTTGTTTTTTTATTTTGTTTTTTTTTGCGGTACGCGGGCCTCTCACTGTTGTGGCCTCTCCCGTTGCGGAGCACAGGCTCCGGACACATGGGCTCAGCAGCCGTGGCTCACGGGCCCAGCCACTCCGCGGCATGTGAGATCCTCCCAGACCGGGGCACGAACCTGTGTCCCCTGCATCGGCAGGTGGACTCTCAACCACTGCGCCACCAGGGAAGCCCTGATTATCTGTTTTATGTATAGTAGCATGTATATGTTAATCCTAATGTCCTAATTTATCCCTCCCCCCCACCTTTCCCCTTTGGTAACTATAAGTTTTCTAAATCTGTGATGGGGTATCTGTTTTGTAATTAAGTTCATTTGTATCATTTTTTAGATTCCACATATAAGTGATAACATATGAAATTTTTTGTTTTCTGACTTAGTATGATCATCTCTAGGTCCATCCATGTTGCTGCAAATGGCATTATTTCATTCTTTTTATGGCTGAGTAATATTCTAATGTGTATATGTACCACATCTTTATGCATTCATCTGTTGATGGACATTTAGGTTGCTTCCATGTCTTGGCTATTGTAAATAGTGCTGTTCATGATACATGAACATTGGGGTGCATGTATCTTTTCAAGGTATGGTTTTCTCCGGATATATGTCCAGGAATGGGATTGCTGGACCACATGGTAGCTCTATTTTTAGTTTTGTAAGGAACCTCCATACTGTTCTCCATAGTGGGCGTACCAATTTACATTCCCACCAGCAGTGTAGGAGAGTTCCCTTTTGAGAGATTAATATTTAGTAAGCTACCGAGTGTAAGAATCAGGTCTGGACTCCAGAACCCATGCCCTCAACCACATTCAATTTGGCACCCCCGGCCTCTGACAGGGCTGCATCTTGGGGAAGGTGCTGGCTCTGATGGGGATACATTTAAGCAGAGGAAACACGGAGCGCAAAGCGCATGCAGACTTGTGGCAGTGGGGACAGTGAGTAATATCCAGTGGGGCAGCCAGTGAATATGGCATGTGAGGCTGGAGATGAGGTGGGCACCACCCGTGGCGGGCTTCAGATGTCGGGGGAGGCTGTGGACGTGCCCTGGGCCTGTGGTAGGGTGGCTGACTGGCTGCTCAGACAGTAGTGGTAACTGATGGGTCCTGGGGGCGCTGGGTACTGCTTAAGGAACTTTGGGGATGGGGGATTTGGGGCAGGATCTGGTCCCTGAGACACAGGGCAAGCCAGGCCTGGTGTCAGGCTCGGGGTAAGGCACGCAGGCCTCAGGTAGCACAGTGTCAGGAGCTCAGTGGTCCCTGTCCCTCTGAAAGACAGACCAACCCACCCATCCATGCCTCAGCCGCCTGCCCTCAGCCCTGCCGGGTTACCTCAGAGTTCTGAGGAAGTGGCAGTTCCACGCTCACCCAGGACCTAACCAACCCGTGGGAGCTCCCCTCCTCCAGCACTGAGTGTCCTCAGGGCTGGTTGGGCATAGACTGGGGTCCCTACAGGGGTGACTCTGAGACCCCCATACCGACAGCTTTCTCCCCTGCTGCAAGGCCCTGGGAGGAGTGTGAGTGCTCCTGACCTGCCTTCATGGGAGGGGCAGGGTTGGGACCCCGTCGCAGTCAGGTTGGGGTGGGGACTGGGCTGGCCCACCGATGTTCCTGTTCTGAGCTGGAAAGGGAAGGAGGAGCCAGCGAGACAGAGCTTTGAGAGGAGTGTGGGGCTCCTGAGCAGCACAGCCACCTCTTGCCGGCTCTGGAGCCTTCGACATGAAGCAGTGCCTCCATGCTCGAGGCCCCTGCTCTGCCCTGCCTCCCAGCCCCGGTGCCTGCAGGGACTCCCTCACCCCCCAGCACTGCAGCCTCAAGCCATGGGGCCCAGGTCAGAGCCAGGCCGAGGATTCCCCGGGAGAAGAGGTGAGACCCCCAGAGTCAAGACCGGCAGTTACCCCTACCCCTGCCTACTACTGTGCTTTAGAGACCCCTCCTACCCCTCCAGAACCCACAAAGGCTGCTGCCTTGATTGCCTCAGACCTGAACCCAGCCCAGCCTGGACCTGCTGGAAGTTTGCAGGACTGGACAGGCTGAGGGTGTGGTTCTAGGGACAGAAAGCAGGGGTGTGCTGAGTTTGAGGGGCCCATCAGGTCTGGGAGGGCTGATCCAGGTGATGGCCATGAGGAGGGTGGGAGTTTCCTGCTTAAGTACCAAAAGCCCAAGTCACAGATGGCAGCGGGGCATGGGGAGATCAGAGGCCTGCCCAGGAGAATGTGAATCACAGATGTGGGAGGGCAGAGAGGCTGGAGAAGGAGTCCCTGGTTGGACTAGGGGCCCAGAATGCCTGGCTTACCAATTAAGCCTTTTATCTTTGGGTCAGGGAGGGAGGACATGGTCAAATGTGGGCTTACAGGTGCTCAGCAGGGCTGTAGTGGGCAAGAGGGACTCAGGTTTTGGGTGGGAGAGACAGTGGCTTGACTGGGGGTGGTTTGGGGCTAGAAGAAGGGAGGATGGTGTTGGGACAATTTTGAAGGTAGGGAGCAATGTGTGGGGTCATTGAGGCAGGGTCGTGGGTCCTGTGGTCAGCTTGGGCTGACTGGCTCTAGCCACCATGAGTGATCCTGGCCTAGAAGAGAGGTTGAGCTGCAACTGTGCTAGTGGACGAGGCATCCCCTCTGGGGCCCCCCGTTTTCCCATTTGCAGTGGGAAGGGTTCAGAAGAAATGGTCTAAGAGCCCTGGCCTGCTCTGGTGTTTTCAGGGTTGGGCATGTTGATGTCCTTGCTGGTTTGTGGCGAGGAGAGGTATAGACAGAGGTAGGTGAGCAGGGAGGCTGCCAGCGGCAGAGGGTGGAGAGGTCGCCAAAGGTAACTGACAGGCAAAAAGTCACAGCGGTGTGGGCCTGCACCTTGGTGGTCCCAGCCCCTCTCTGAATTGCCTGGGCCTTGGCTCTGTGATAAAATGTACAAGGAAGGTGTCCAACCACAGGGTGGAGGGCTGCTCTGTCTAGGTTTTTTGGGGGCCTGGCCCAGTCTGCTGGGGTCAGGCCCCTTCCCTGGAGCCCATTCAGCCCTGGCCCTGTGGTCTGGGGCCCACAAGTGGCAAAAAAAATTAGCCGTCCATGCAAAAGTAGTTGTGGAGGTCCTTGATTTAAGGCCCGTGGCACCTGGGGAGCAGTCTCAGGGTGTCGTCTGTGGTGTGTCCCTTGCCCCTACATGTTCAGTATAGTCCCTGCCCTTTCCCCCCCTGCCCCCCCACCCCTGGGAAAAAAAGTTGCTCTCTGGGCCATGCTGGTTAGGGTGGGTGCTCCAGATGGGGCTGGTGTGGAAGGAGGAGCTCAGATCCAGGCCACCACCCACTCCATGCTTTGGGAGGGGCTTAGAAGTTAGAACAGATTAGGGCTAGTCCAGGGCTTACCTGTGTCCCTGGAGCAAAGAGACCAGCAGGGCCAGATGGGGAGCCTGGATGCAGGAGGAGGGTGGGGCAGAGGTATGGATGAGTCCTTCAACATCATTGCCTGGGCCTGAGGCCTTAGACCCAGGTCAGGGAGCTGTGGGTGCCTTGAATGAAGGGCATTGTGGTAGCAGGGACCACAACCTGTCCCTGGATAGGCTTGCCCTGACTCCTGTCCCGGAGTTCTCCTGGACCTCATGCCTGTAGAACTAGTTTCTGTCCACAAGCTCCACCCAGGGCAATGTGACCCCTGCCCCTCTGTGCTGCAGGCCCCACCCCCGGTGCTAGGCTGGGTCCTTCACAGCTTCTCTTGCTGGGCCCTGGGTGCCCCAGGCCCTCCCACATCCCTGCGGTCTGCCGGGAGGAAGCGGCCCCCTTCCCCCACCGTGACTTTGCGCTTCCTGCCCCGGGGGCCAGGGTGGGAGGGGACGTTTCCCGTTCACACCAAAGTTTCCCTGGCTGGTGGCGCCCAAACTCGGGCTCAGCCCGCTGTCCCTCTTACCCATGGAACCAGCTCTGGGGCCTGGGGTCCAGGTAACCAGCCAGGGTGTGGGCGGAGGTTCCCACGGTGAGGCAGGGCATTTTGCCTGTACAGGTGGGGGATGTGTGTGTGCGTGGGTCTGCCTGGTCGGTAGTGCACATGCAGCCTGGGATATACAGTCAAGGAAGGTTTCCTGGAGGTGGTGGCTGCTGAGTTGGGAGAAGGGGGCATGCGAGAGCCCAGCTCATAGCTTTGGGTTCAGGGAGGCTGGTGAGTGGGAGACCTTTAGCCACAGCACCCCTGTGGGCCACAGCCATGCCCTAGGAATGTATACACTTAAGTCCCTCCCCTGCCTGTGTCAGGCTTACCTGGGTCCCCAAGGGTTCAGGAAGTGGGAGAGGAGACTGAGAGGCTGAGAAAAGCAGATGGGGGCCCTGAGAGAGTGGTCAATATGTAAGGCAGTCCTCTGATGCTGACCTTCCACTTCCTGTCCTCCTCCCCAACCCATCCCTACCTTTCTCCACCCCCACTGCTCTGCCTCCAATCTCTGTGTACCCCCATTCACTTTCCATCTCTGTCCACATCCCCTTGTCCCTCCCCTGTCCACTGTGCCCCTTCTGCCCCCACCACTGTTCCTCTGAACGCCTGTGCCTGCAGAAGGACCTGGGCTATCTGCAGCAGTGGCTGAAGGCCTTTGTGGGTACCTTCGAGAAGAGCATCTCACTGTCCTCTCTGGAGCCACGCAGGTGAGGCTGGAGCTACATGGAGGGCGGGAGACTGAGGGATGCTCGGCGCCTAGTGACCCCGCTCCCTGCAGGCCGGAGGAGGCAGGTGTGGAGGTGCTGCTGCTACCTCGGGATGCGCTGCACGTGCTGGCCGAGCAGCTGGCCGAGGGGGACCTGGAGCAAGCCCTGCTGCTGCTCAAGCTCTTCATCGTCCTCTGCAGGTGGGTCCCTGTTGTCTTCTCCACGGTGAGAGAATGTGCAGTTATGGGCCGGGGTGGGGGCTGGCTTGTCACCGGGACCTCTCCCGTCATTCACTTCCCAGGAACCCGGAGAATGTAGAGGCAGGCTGGGGCCAGGTGCTGGTGCCCCGGGTGCTGGCGTTGCTGACCCGCTTGGTGGCCAAGGTGAGGTGGCCTCTACCCTGGGGGTTGGCAAGTGGTAGCCACGGCCCAGCTAACCCCCCTTCACCCTCTCCGCATGCCTACAGCTGAAAGGACCCCCACCACCAGAGAAGGGCCATGGGTCCCAGCTGGAAAACGTAGCCCTGCATGCCCTGCTCCTCTGTGAGGGCCTCTTCGACCCCTACCAGACCTGGCGGCGCCAGCACAGTGGGTGAGAGGCGGCCCGCAGGCGGAGGACCTAGACAGGATGGGGGTGGCCGCACTGGCCAAGGTGCAGAGGTGGGAGGGGCCGGTGTGCAGGCTGCTGAGGGGAGGATGACGCAGGAGGAGTGAAGTACTGGCCTCACCTTGGCCCCTGCCCACCCTGTCCCCACCTGCCAGGGAAGTCATCAGCTCCAAGGAGAAGAGCAAGTACAAGTTCCCTCCTGCGGCTTTGCCCTGTGGATTCAGCACCTTCTTCGGAGGTCAGGCCCCACCCCCGGCCCGCCTGGCC
>NW_020173766.1:886044-934810 GCF_003031525.2 Neophocaena asiaeorientalis asiaeorientalis
CATGAGCCCCCTCCTTTGGTTCCCCATTGCATATGCAGGATAGGACCCACCTATGGCTGTACTCAGGGCTGGAAGAACCATGGGAATTTGAGTGGGCTTCCAAAGGCAAGTAGGAGTTCAGGGGCAGAGAGGAGAGGAAGGGCATGTCTGCACAAAATGAGTGATTTCTTTTTGCGGGGGAGTCGATTTCCCTTTCCCCTTCTCTCCTGTCTCTTGGACCCCCCCCCATTGCTTGTACCCCACTCTGATCTGGACTATCTTAAAACTCCCTGGTCCAATCTCTTTGTCCCTGTAGCTCCACCCAGTCTCCTCTCTTCCACAGGACAGTGTCTACATTAGGTGTCTCCCCTTCCTGCTCCCATACTCCCGGGGAAGCTGACCCCCCAGAACATCTCTGGCCACCTATTCTCCCTGGGTACCTTCTGCTCCTGAGTGTCTTCTCTCCTCTCATTGGAAGACACTGGCCAGAATTTCAGATGGGCTCCTGGCAGGATGCTGTCTGGACAGGGGCAGGCCAGGTTTGGGAAGGTGGTGGCCTAGGAAATATCTCAGTGTTTCTGGGATGCACCAGGGAGCTGTGGGCCTGGGTTTGGAACGAGGGCAACAGCTCCAAGAGGGGAGATGCCCCCTGGGAAGTCCCTGCCTCTGTTCTCCCACAGCCTGAGTACTCTTCTTAAAACACTGGATTTTGTTTCCCCTGCTGTAAATTCCTCAGTGGGGACCTGACATCCTCAGAATCCAATCGTCTCCACAGCCTTCCTTTCCAGCCCCGCTTGCTCTCTGCTCTCCAGCCATGGTCCTGTCCTCTCATTCCTAGAATCCAACTAGTTATCCCACCTTTGGTCTTTGCCCATACTCTTTCCTTTTCCTTTCCAGGCCAACTGCATTATCAGGCCTCACCTTGAAAGCCCTGTCCCCCGGGAGGACCCCCACCCCATCCCACTGGTATCAAGGCAGCTCTGCATTCCCCCCTCCAACGCACACACATTCATGTGACCCAGGGCTGGTCCTTTCTGCTCTCTGGGTTTCAGTTCGTGTCCTGGCATCCTGTCCAGCTTTACTGGAGCAGGGCCAGATGGGCCTCCCAGATATGACGCTGTGAAAGCCCCTAGAAGTCCCCAGTGGGGGTGTAGGGGGATGGTGTGTGGAGCATCTGTATGGTAGGTATGGCAGGGTCCCCAGAGCCGGTCACGGGATGCTCCAGCCATCACAGGGCAGAGGGACCAGGAGACTTGTATCTAAGAAACTAAACCCTGGGTTGCCATGGGGAAGTGCATGGGGGGTGCTCACCCTGGGGTCCTCATTTTGGGGCTTAAGGCTCCAGGGAGCTGGCTAGGCTCTCAGGGCAGGGCCATGCCCCCTACAAGCTCCCCAACGAAGGGCTGTGTCCTCAGACCTCCTAGCATAGAGTCATGACATTTTAGACTCCCAGCACAGAACCCGGTCTTCTCCCTCAGATTGGGCCTCCCAGCCCTGTTCCTTGACCCAGCCCCCCACTCCCAGCCCAGGGCACCCACCTCTTGTGTGGTCCCCCGGACCCACAGCCCTGCAAGCTTTGTGACATTGTCTTGCTCCCCACCCCCATCAGAGAGCCTGCAGGATGCAGATCACTTGCCGCCTGTGCTCCTGCTGCGTCTCATCCATCTCTTTGGTGCTGTCCTTGCAGGAGGGAAGGTAGGCCTGGAGGAGCCTGGGGGACCGAGGGTGGCTGTCTCAGGGTCTCTCTGCTGGGTGAGCCCTTTGCCCATTGCCCGTCTCTGCCCACACCTGCAGGAGAACGGGCAGAAGGCTGTGAGCGCTGGCACTGTTCAGGGCCTGCTGGATGTGGTGCGAGGCTGGGGCCATGGGCCGGCCCAGGACCCCCGCCTAGTGCCGCTGGCACTGGAGGCACTGGTGGGTGCGGTACATGTCCTGCATGCCAGCCGCACACCCCCCCGGGGGCCAGAGCTCCGAGCCCTGCTTGAGGGCTACTTCCGTGTCCTTAATGCCGACTGGCCGGCCGGGCCAAGCCTGGACCCGGAAGAGGCCCTCATCACCCTACGGGTCAGCATGCTCGGTGGGTATAGCCTCTTGGGCTCTTGGGGAGGTGGCACTAGCAGGGGAAGGCCCAAGTTATGATGGAAAGGCTGGCCTGGGCAGTATGGGAAGAAGGTTTAAGGCTGACCAGAGGCGCTGCTGAGACAGGCTTGGGCAGGGTTGACCCTTGACCTCTCCACAGATGCCATCCCCATGATGCTGGCATGTGAGGACCGGCCAGTGCTGCAGGCCACCTTCCTCAGCAACAATTGCTTTGAACACCTTATCCGCCTCATCCAGAACAGCAAGGTGGGCGGGGCCCAGGCTGGGGTGGGGGCACCACGTGTGCATGCCGAGCTGATGATGAGCATACTTGGGCTGGAGGGATGGCTTGCACTTCAGTGGGAGGGCCCGGGGCTCCGGATGGCTCTGGACCCCACATGAAGGGGGTGTTGTAGAAGGACAGGAACTGCCCTGGCCCCTTGTTTCCCTTTTCCCCAGCCCCAAACCTAGGGGCAGGAAGAAGGCTCAGCTGTTGCAGATGCAGTGCCTATTCCTGCCCACTTATCTGCCCCTGGCTCTGTCCCTTTGGGCAGGGTATGGGTGGCTCAGCTCCCCTACTCTTCCCTAGTGCCTGGTGGGGCGCTCGGCCTGGGGCTCAGGGCGCATCCTTCCCTATGGGGCGGAGCCCTGGCAACTGCCCCAGGTCCTGCTCTAATCCCACCCTTCCCTCATCTCTCTCCTCTGCCTCCTCCACCTTGTGCCTACCCCCCACCCCGACAGCTGTACTTGCAGGCCCGGGCGCCCCCTGAGGGGGACAGTGACCTGGCTACCTGGTTACTGACCGAGCCCGATGTCCAGAAGGTACCACCCTGGGGCTGACCAGCTCAGGCACCCACGTCCCTGGGCACCCACCCCCCGGGGCTCCCTCTTTGAGCCTTCTGCACTATGCAGGGGGAACGATGCCAGTCCTGGTATAGCCTAGTGATGGGGCTGGGTCCCCCATGCTGTCTCACCTACCTTCCAAATCCCAATCCTAGGAAATGGCACAGTTGTGATCTGTTCCCTGCCTTGTTATTAGTCTTGGGAGCTGGGGTTTGGCTATGCCAACCTGGAAGGAACCTTCGATACTCAGCCACCCCACCCCCATTGCACAGAAGGGGAAACAAGAGGCCAGATACTCAGGGATTTGGCTGTGGTCACTCACAGAGAAGGAGGTCCCCCACATGGGGCCACTTCTTTGCTTGGATCCTTGCACCTGCCCTAAGCAGGTCACTGGGAGTTCCCTATCCCCTCATGCCCTCATGACGTGCTCCCTGCCTCACCTTGCATGGGGGCTGTAGGAGGCTGTGGCGTGTCAGGGGCTTTGCATGGGGCACCTTCTCTCTGGTGGCTCAACACCTGGGCCCCCACCTCCAGAGCCCCGCCCTGGCTTTGTCCTCATGAAGCAGCCCTGTGTGTCTATTGCACTTGGCTGTTTTCTGAGAACCTGCATGTCCATTCATCTACAAAGCAGGCAAGGCCAGTGAGACCCCTGCTTTTTACGGATGAGGAAACTGAGGCCTGGAGGAGGGAAAAGATTGCCGGAGGTCCCTTAGGGAGTCAGGCAGAGCTGGGACCAAGGGCCCCATGGAGCCAAAATACAGCCTGGCACCTGCTGACAAACTCTCCAAGCCCTCCTGACTTCTCAGCCCCTCAGTAGGGCAGGGTGAAGGAGTAGCATGCCTCTGGCTGTTGGGTTCAGCCAGGGTGAGCCTCAGCATCCCCACCTGGATCTAGGGGAAAGGGGCAGGGTAGGACTTAAAGGTCTCGAAGGTTCTTCTGGTTCTAACATCCTGTGATTGATTGTCCCTAAATTCCCCAACCCCCTGTCAATCATCGTGGGTGATGGGGCACTTGCCAGCCTGCCTGCACATGTGTTTAGCTTGGGTGGCGATGGGTGGAGACCGGGGCCCATAAACCCACCGGACAGTGGAGGGCAGAGGGCTGTGGCCAAAGAGTTCACTGGTGATCTGTCCCAGTATCCCAGTGAGGCCCTTCCCAGCCTTGGTTTCTTCCCTGGCTTCTCTGTCAGAGTGGGCCTTGCCAAGCTGCTTGGCAGCTTGGGCAAGGGTAGAGGGCCTGGTGGCTTCTGTTCTAGCACTATATGGCCCGGACAGGGTTTCCACAATTCCAGGGCCCCAAGCCAGCTCAGCTACTTGCCTTGGGGCATCTGTTCCTGTCCCTGCACCCTTTTATTGCAGGGTGCCGCCAGCTGCGACGTCCTGGCACCTGCCTCTCCTGACTGCCCCTCCCCACCCCAAGGTACTGGACCAGGACACAGACGCCATTGCAGTCCACGTAGTCAGAGTGTTGACCTGCATCATGAGCGGCTCCCCCTCCGCCAAGGTGAGGATGCTGCGGTCCTGCTGTGGTAGGGGCATGGGATGGGTGTTAAGTGGATCAGCTGTCTCTAGAACAGGCCTGGCTGATGGCTGTCAGAGCAAGTGAGCTGGGGAGGTGACCATTCTGCCCTCTGGGGTACGGCTCAGCCCCCTGGGCGAGCATGGTCATTAGTGAGTCCTGGGAGCTGGCTATCCTGGCTCAGAGCTGGAGGGCGGAAGGATGCTTATGGCTGACCACCATCTGCAGCCTTCCAAGGTAGACCTATTCCCCTGCTAGCACTGTGACCCAGAGGCAGAGCCAGGCAAGGGGGCCCTGAAAGGTGATGCCTCCTCCAGGGTTCCTGTAGGGTGTGAGTGCGCCCTGGGGCCCACATACACACTCACTCCTTTCCCACACATCCCTGCACAGGAGGTGTTTAAGGAGCGCATCGGCTACCCTCACCTGCAAGAGGTTCTGCAGAGTCACGGTCCCCCCACCCATCGACTGTTGCAAGAGCTGCTCAACATGGTGAGGGCAAGGGCTTGGGGGCAGGGTCCCAAGGGCAGCCAGGAGTGAGTCAGGGCTACCACGGAAGGTGAGCTCTCCACCTTAGGGGACCATGTTGACTATGTGTGAGCTGGGGCCTGACCCTGTGTGTCAGGGTCACTGGGGTGAGGATTCTGAGCTGCATGGGGCCCAGAAGCTGCTGCATGTTAGCAAGCCCCAGGATGATCCTAGGAATAGGCAGTTGGGGTTTAGGCCAACCCAGACCGAAAGCCAAGGGTTGTTGTTGGTAGCGATGGTTGTCTGAGCACCTCTGGCTTTCCTGAGCCTCAAACACAACCTGTGAGCTGGGTGGGGTAGCACATGTTGTGTTCCCATGCTTTAGGCAAGTAAACTGAGACAGGAAGTCCCACTGTTGGCGGGGTGGCCTGTTCCATGCCAGTTGCCCGGGAACTATCATTCTCTCCACCCGCAGGCTGTGGAGGGCAACCACGGCACGTGTCCGCCACCCCCAATCCGCAATGAGCAGCCGGTGCTGGTGCTGATGCGGTGGCTGCCAGCACTGCCCACAGCTGAGCTGCGCCTCTTCCTAGCACAGCGCCTCTGGTGGCTCTGTGACAGCTGCCCTGCCAGCCGTGCCACGTGTGTCCAGGCCGGTCTGGTGGGCTGCCTGTTGGAGACACTCAGCGAGGGGGTAGCCCTGGGGGACCGCTGCCAGGAGCAGCTGCTGGCACTGCTGCAAGCATTGGGCCACGTGTCACTAAGGCCCTTGGAGCTGCGTCGCCTGCTTCGTCCCCCACCAGGTCTGGACTCAGGGCCGGGTGGAGCTGAGGCCGGGGCTGCCCGACACGCAGGTGCCATCATCCGCGCGCTCTCAGGCATGGCCCGGCACCAGGGCCCAGCACGAGCCCTGTGCTACTTTGACCTCACGCCCAGCATGGCGGGTATCATGGTACCCCCTGTGCAGCGATGGCCAGGACCTGGCTTTACCTTCCATGCCTGGCTGTGTCTGCACCCCACGGCTGTAACACCTGCCCCGGGCCCCACCCGGCCGCTCCAGCGAAAGCAACTGTACAGGTGGGTGACTGCTAGGGACCAGGGCGTGGTGCCAGGGTGAGCAGGAGAACCAGCGGGCATAACTGGCTTGGCCTGCCCCCAGCTTCTTCACCAGCAGCGGCTCAGGGTTTGAAGCCTTCTTCACGGCGGCTGGGACCCTGGTGGTGGCCGTGTGCACCCGGAAGGAGTACTTGACCATGAGCTTGCCTGAAGTGTCCTTTGCCGACTCTGCCTGGGTGAGCCTCCGTCCTCATGTGGCCCAGGGAGGTGGAGGGGACACCACGTCCCAACCTGTGACCTGATGTTGTGGCTTCTGTTCTAGCACTGTGTGGGCATTGTCCATGTGCCCGGGCGCCGGCCCTTCAGCCAGAACCTGGTGCATGTCTACAAAGACGGCCATCTGGTGAAGACAGCACCCCTTCGCTGCCCCTCCCTTAGTGAGGTGTGCCAGGCAGGGTTTAGGGAGGCTTGGGCAGCTGGGGGCACTTGGACAGGGTGGGGCCTGGAGCCCCGTGTTCCCCCTCCCCCACCCCACAGGCCTCAGCCTCTGGGGCCTGTGCAGCCTTGGGGGTCACCGAGGAACTGAATGCAGGTGGAACCCCAGGCTCTGCTGTGACCTGACCACTCCCCCAACCCTGGCCCCACAGCCTTTCTCCTCCTGCTGTATCGGCTCTGCTGGGCACCGCACAACGACCACCACCACGGGCCTGCCTGCGCCACCTGTCCCCGCTGCCCTGGCTCACACTCACCCCTCCCTCACCCGCTCCCAGTCAGTCCCAGCCACCACAGGGCTTGGCTGGGGGTCCGGGCTGGTGGCCCCTCTGCAGGAGGGCAGCATCAGCTCCACCCTCGCAGGCACACAGGACACTCGGTGGGGCAGCCCCACATCCCTGGAGGGCGAGCTGGGGGCTGTGGCCATCTTCCATGAAGCCCTGCAGGCGGCAGCCCTGCGGGTCCTGTGCACCCTGGGTATGCAGCGCCGTCCCCGTGCCCTGCCCCAGCCCCTACCGCTTTGCCCCAGGACCCAACTGGTTGGGTCTCAACAAGTGCCCAGGCCAGAAACGAGGGGTCTGGTGGGGGGAAGGTGTCCCTGCGGGGGGGTGGGGTCTGTCCTCTTATCAGGCAGAGAAGAGGCAGGCTGTGTGTGGGGTTTGGCCAGAAGCCCAGCCAGGTCTGAAGCCCCCCTGCCTACCCCCCAGGGCCCAATGAGACAGCACCCTTCAAGCCCGAGGGTGAACTGCATGAACTTGGCACCAGGCTGCTCCTCCATTACTCACCTCAGGTACTGCGGAGGTGGGCAGTTGGCTTAATCCCGCTCCCTCCCCCTGCCTCCCACCCTCTGTCTCCCGCCACCTCCTCCACTGAGCCTTGCTGCCTGCTCACCCCCTGTCCGCAGGCCTGTAAGAACAACATCTGCCTGGACCTGTCCCCTGGTCACGGGCTGGATGGCCGCCTGACAGGCCACAGGGTGGAGACCTGGGACGTGAAGGTGTGTGCGCATGTGACCAGTGTGTGCAGGAAGCATGAGCGTGGGCACGTGTGTACAGGGCGGGCTGGGGAGTGGCACCGTGCCCTGAGAGGTCTTGAGGAGACCCAGATTTCCAGACTGGAGGGTCTGCTGGGATGGAGTGGGGCAGGAGATGGCTGGGTGCCGCCCTCTCATGGTGGCCCCCACCCGCAGGATGTGGTGAATTGCGTGGGAGGCATGGGTGCCCTGCTGCCCCTGCTGGAACGAGTGGCTACACAGCCCCAAGAAGCCGAGGCAGGTCCAGCAGAAACACATGACCTTGTGGGGCCCGAACTGACCTCTGGCCACAACGCCCCCCAGGGACTGCTTCTCCCACTGGGCAGGTCCTCAGGTAAGTGTCCCTGCTGCCTGAACTGGGTGGGGGGAGATCTTGGCATGGTTGGGGGACTGGACTGCTTGAGGTCTCTGTGGCCACTGGCAGGCCTTTGAGGTACATCTGTTCCCTTCCTGGTGGCGGTAGAGGAGCGAATGGAGAGGAATGCAGTGGCTGCCTTTCTGCTGATGCTGCGGAACTTCCTACAGGGCCATGCTGTAAACCAGGAGAGCCTGGTGCAGTGCCAGGGGCCTGCCATCATTGGGGCCCTCCTGCGCAAGGTGGGGCCTGCTGGGGCAGGTGGGGAGGGGACTGCCCTGTCTGACTAAGGGGACTGATTGGAGGGACCAAGAAGGGGAGCCTGATGGCATCAGTCAGGGAGGGCCTCCTGGGAGAGGTGGCATTTGAGCAGGACCTTGAAAGGCTGGGCAGGGTTTGGCTATGAGGGTCTGGGGGGAGTAGCAGAACAGCAGGGCACCTGCACAGCAGTCTGGGAGCTTGCACTTCAGAGATGGCAGGGAGCCACTGAAGTGTTTTGAGCAGGCAGAATGCTTGTGTCCATCTGCCTGTGCAGGGCAGGGTGGAAACTGGGAGGCCTGAGAGTGGGCGGGCAGGGCCTGATATCTCACCCCAGCTCCTCTGTCCTCCCCCAGGTCCCCAGCTGGGCCATGGACATGAATGTGCTCATGTCTGCCCAGCTTCTGATGGAGCAGGTGGCAGCCGAGGGCGGTGGGACCCTCCTGTACCTGCTCTACCAGCATTTGCTCTTCAACTTTCACCTCTGGACCCTTAGCAACTTTGCTGTGCGCCTGGGTAGGTGTGGGGACTTGGGTAAGGGGTTGCCGCCAGGCAGGATGTTGGTGGAGGTTCTGAGAAGCTATAGCCCTGTGGGTGATCTGAGGGGACATATCTGCCCTGAGGCATCTGAGGGGACCATGACCCTCTCCTGGTGGGGGGTGGAGGTGGGCAGGGAGGTCTGGCAGGGGCATGGCCCCTATCTTGGAGGATGGAAGGGACCCGGCTCAGTCAGGTAGCCTGAGCCCTCTGCCGATTCCCACTTAGGCCACATCCAGTACGTGTCTAGCATAGTCCGTGAGCATAGACAAAAGCTGCGGAAGAAGTATGGGGTCCAGTTCATCCTCGATGCTCTGCGCACTCACTACAGGTGAGGCTGGTGGGGGCAGATGGGGTGGGGTGCTGACACTGCAGCTTCTGGCCTTGGGGGCAGGTCTGTTCAGTCCCCCAGCTCACCTGCCCACTTGCCCTGTTCTCCCCTCCATGCCCCTGTGTTCTCCTGGCCCTGGGTGCATGTTTCTGCTGGGACCTGCCCAGCCTACAGCGGGAGCGCCCCCTAGCGGCTGATGACCTGCGCACAGTGCAGACTTCACTCCTGGGCCTGGCGCGGGAGTTTCTGGTGCGGAGCTCTTCCACTGACGACCTGCAGGTGGTGCTGAACTTTCTGGCGGCCGCGGGTGATGATGGCCAGGTAAGCTGGAGGTTGGCGAGGGTGAGACTGGGAGGAGGGGTGGAGTGTGGACCACGTTCAGGGTTGGGGGGTGGCCGGCTCAGTGTGAGACTTTGTATCCCCAGGTGCTGGGTGCGCTGGACCTGCTGCTGGCACTGCTGCAGGGCTCCCCAGCACAGGAGTCTCTGGCTTTCTTCCTGCTGGAGCCAGGGAACTTTGAGGTGCTGCTGGCACTGCTGGTGCGGCCAAGGCCCACGCCCTTGCTGCCCGACCGAGTCTGCAAGGTACACTCAGCTCACGCCTGACCCTGGCATCCTAATTCACGGGGGCCCCCGCCTGAGTCCAGAGAGGTGCAGAAGGCCTTAGGCTGGTGGGTGAAGCTGCCTTTGCAGGCCTCTTGGAGCCACACACCTGCGTGGTGACTCACCCTCCTACAGTAACTTTCCCCGTGATGACAACCCCTACACAGATCCTGCGCAGACTGCAGCAGAATGAGCGCTTACCTGAGTGCAGCCGCCAGCGGCTCCGGCTGCGAGAGTGTGGCCTCCAGGGTCTCGTTGCCTGCCTGCCGGAGGGGGCCGTTTCCCCCCAGCTCTGCCAGGGCCTCTTCAAGCTGTTCCTGGGGGCAGGTACAACCTGGTTGGGGCCAAGAGGCAGGCCAAGTAGAGGGGTGATGTGGATCCAGGAACCAGGGCAGGTGGGAATAGGGAAGGTGTTGGTGCCAAGGGACCAAGGCTGAGCCAGCAGAGGAGCACAGTCCCTCTCTGGGGTCAGTCCCTCAGGCCTTTTCTGGCCGTTTTCCCAGATTGCCTGAACCTCTCAGATCTATTGGCTGTGGTGCAGCTCTCCCTGCAGGCTGACCTCAGCATCCGCCTAGACATCTGTCGTCAGGTGAGTGGGAAGTGAAAGCTTTGTTGGGGGTTGGGGGGCGGCTTCTACCCTGCAGACTTTGCCTGTGACGAGGGGTCTCTGGAGGCCTCTCATGCAAAGGCCCCGGGAGGAGGGGCTGGGACAGGCTGTCGGATGAGTCCCTCACTTGCTGTGCCCTGGCCCAGCAGCTCTTCCACCTCATCTACGGACAGCCAGACGTAGTGCGGCTGCTGGCCCGACAGGCTGGCTGGCAGGATGTGCTGACCCGGCTGTTTGTCCTGGAAGCCGTCACAGCTGGCAGTCCCCTGCCCTTTACCCCCGAGCCACCCACCTCTCCGGAGCCAGCCTTACACAAGCCACCCACTGAGTCACCTGAGCCTTCAGACGTCTTCCTGCCCGCGGAGGTCCCCTGCCCTGACCCTGACGCCTTTTACCAGGCTCTTTCCCCATTCTCCACACCCTTTGAGCTGGGCCCGGAACGGGCCAGTGTGAGTTCAGGCAATACTGCTGGCGGTGGCAGTGGCAGTGGGACTCTCACTCCAGCCAGCCAGCCTGGCACCCCTTCCCCGCTGGATGGGCCCCGGTCCTTCCCTATTGCCCAGGGCCGCCACAGCTCCAGTCTCTCCAATGTGCTGGAGGATGGCAGCCTGCCAGAGCCCACCATCAGTGGGGATGACACCTCTAATACAAGCAACCCTCAGGTGAGGCGGGCCCACCCTCTACCACTGTACGGCACCAAGGGAGGGCACTTCTGGGACACGGGGCAGGCAGCGTAGCTTTTCCACAGGTGTTGCCCTATTTGACATCAGGGCTACAATTGCTATTCGGGTCTGGCGCTGCCGCCTCGTAGCTTTTATCTGCAATGTGTTCCCTGGGGGGTGGGGGGTATTCTGGAACAGGGCCAAGTCATGCTGAGACAAGAGTTGGGGGCACTAACCAGGCTTCAGAAGGCCCTAGAGAGCCTGTGAGGCAGGGACTTCACAGGGCCTGTGGGCAGTATTGCTCTAAGGGTCTTGCCTGTGCTTCTGGATCCGGGGGTGGGCGTCTGCTTATTCCATGGCATTCTTCCAGAGAATTCTAGGACAGTCCTTGAGGCCTGTGAGGACTGTGAGGTAACCGTGTGAACTACCTCATCTCCTCTTAGGAGTCCTGGAATCCCAGGATCCTCCCTGGAACTCGGGCAGTGGCTGAGGCCCACACCATCTGTTTAGGCCTTTAGCACCAGACTGGCTCGGCTGTTGGCCAAAGGCTTGGCTCCCTGCTGTCCCTACTAGTGGGTGGGCGGACGTGCTGAACAGGGATGGTAGTGGGGCAGTGATTGCCTCCCTCCCCAGCCCGCACCCCACACACCCCCTGTGTCCGCAGCAAACCTGTGAGGAGGAGCTTTGTAACCTGCTCACCAACGTGCTGTTCTCGGTGACTTGGTGGGGAGTGGATGGCAGTGACGAGGCTGCCTGGCGGGAGCGCGGCCAGGTCTTCTCCGTGCTCACCCAGCTGGGGGCCTCGGCCACGCTTGTGCGCCCACCAGACTGCATCAAGCGCAGGTGAGGGGGTGACTCAGGAGGGGGAAGAGCCTCGGGGAAACCTGGGGCCAAGAAGGCGGTCAGGGAGACACCTGAGTCCCTCGCCCCTCTCCAGCCTCCTGGAGATGATGCTGGAGTCAGCCCTGACCGACATCAAAGAGGCCCCTGTTGGGGTCCTGGCCAGCCTCACCCAGCAGGCGCTCTGGCTGCTGCGCCTGCTGCAGGACTTCCTGTGTGCCGAGGGCCACGGTAACCAGGAGCTGTGGAGTGAGAAGGTATGACAGCTCCGAGGGGCACGTGCTCAACGTTCTCGTGCACCTGAGGGCATCTGGTCTGGGAGGTGGATGAGTACCCGTGTGCCGTCATGGGTTCATCAGCTCCACTATCTGTGAGCGTAGGTTTATCTGTATGTACAAACCCTCCCTGGCCTCCAGCCCAAACCTTACCTTGCTCTTGCCCCATGGGCTTTTGGCCTCCTCTGGTGATGGCCGCCTGGAATATATGGTGTGTGGCAGCTCTTTGAAGGTGTGTGCAGCCTGCTTGATCGCCTGGGGGCCTGGCTGCACCTGGCCGATGGCACAGCAGATCTCCGAGAGATGGCACAGATTGGCCTGCGCCTCGTGCTTGGCTACATTGTGCTGGAGGACCCACAGGTGAGCACAGGGTGGGACTGAGGGGAGGGTGTGTGCTGGGTATAGGGAACTCCGGGAGTAGCTGGTGACACCTGCACCCCTTCCGTCCACAGCTGCACGCCCAGGCCTACGTAAAGCTGCACGCACTGATGCAGACTGCAGTGCCCATGCGCCGGGAGGAGGCTTGTTATGTGCTCTCCAAGCTGGAGGCGGTGCTGGCGCGGGCGCTGAACACCCCAGCCTCAGAGGCCCCCACCGGGGACGGGGAGCCCCCAGCTGCAGCCACTGCTGCAGAGCGCTGCTCATGGCTGGTACCGCTGGTGCGCACACTGCTGAACCGTGCCTACGGGCCCCTGGGGCTGCAGTGGGGGCTGCCTTCCCTGCCTCCCACCAACGGCAGCCCCACCTTCTTCGAGGACTTCCAGGCCTTTTGTGCCACCCCCGAATGGCGTCACTTCATCGACAAGCAGGTGCCTGGAGCTGGGGGCACGGGCAGAGAAGTGCGAGCTGGGGACCCACATCGAGCACCGGTCTCCTGTCCCTGTCCCATCCTCCAGGTGCAGCCCACCATGTCGCAGTTCGAAATGGACACCTATGCTAAGAGCCACGACCTCATGTCAGGCTTCTGGAATGCCTGCTACGACATGCTCATGAGCAGTGGGCAGCGGCGCCAGCGGGAGCGGGCACACGGTCGTCGGGCCTTCCAGGTGTGCGACCCGAGGCGGGGGGCGGGGAGCTGCTCCACACGTGGGCCCAGAGGACGGCTGATGGGACGGAGTGGAGAAACGGGGACAGCACATGAAGCAGCCAGCAGGACTCACCCGTTCCTCCACCCTACCCACCCCCCCACTCCTCAGGAGCTGGTGCTGGAACCTGCACAGCGGCGGGCGCGCTTGGAGGGGCTGCGGTACACAGCGGCCCTGAAGCAGCAGGCAGCGCAGCACTCGACCGCCCTGCTGCACTGGGGGGCGCTGTGGCGTCAGCTCTCTAGCCCCTGTGGGGCCTGGGCCCTGAGGTGGGCGGGGTTCTGGGTGGAGTCCGGGTGGGGTGGGGCTTGGGAGGGAGGAGCTGGGAGGGTGCCTTTGGGGGTGAAGCCTGGGAGGAACCCAGAGGTCTATAGCCTTGTGCCCGTGACCATCGCTGGGGACGTATCTGTAGGGACCCGCCCACCCCCCGCTGGAAGCTCTCCAGTGCCGAGACATACTCGCGCATGCGTCTGAAGCTGGTGCCCAACCATCACTTCAACCCTCACCTGGAAGCCAGTGCCCTACGCGACAACCTGGGTGAGAGGGTGTGCTGAGCTGGGTCCACCTAACCTCGTACGCCCTGTCTTGTCTCTGGCTGAGCACCCTTGGGCCCATTGCAGGTGAGGCCCCCCTGACACCCACAGAGGAGGCCTCCCTGCCTCTAGCAGTGACCAAAGAGGCCAAAGTCAGCAGCCTACCCGAGGAGCTGCAGGAAGACCAGCTGGGTGAGGATGAGCTGGCTGCGCTGGAGACCGCGTGAGTGGGGCTGGGAAAGAGCTGATTGATGGGGGCAACGGGTCTGCTCCAGTGTGTGCTGGCCGGTGGTGGAATTGACTCCGGAGTCTGTTTCCCCTCCCGCTGAAAGGGATGGTCCAAAATCAGGTGGGAGTATTGGGCACAGCTATAACAGGATGGATAGTTGCTCTTTCATGGCTCGGCACCCCAGAGCAGGATTGAGAAACACAAACCAGACTAGGATGGGGGCCCATGGGAGCAGGCAGGGGCTGAGTGAGGGAAGCTGGGGACGGGGGTTGGTGTCCTGGCAAGACATTCAGAGGCCCAGGTTTCGGGGCGGGGACTGTGGTCAGTCTGGACCCTGGGCAGCTCCTCCTCCTCTGGGAGTCATGAGCTGTGTACCTCATGACTTGGTGGCACTCCGAGAGTGTGGTCCTTGGGCTTGTCAGAAAGGGGACCCCAGAGTCTGGTGCCTAAAGTGGGTGCTGGCCCCCAGGTTGGAGGCCGCAGAACTGGATGAGCAGCATGAGAAGCTGGTGCTGTCAGCTGAGTGCCAGCTGGTCACAGTGGTGGCTGTGGTCCCAGGACTGCTGGAGGTCACCACACAGCACGTGTATTTCTACGATGGCAGCGCTGAGCGTGTGGAAACCGAGGAGGGTGTGTTCTGATGGAACGGGACGGAGGGACGGCAGGGATGGCTGGGGTGCGGTGGGGCTGGGGCGAGTGACTTCTGCACTTGCTGTCCGTCCCCACAGGTATCGGCCATGACTTCCGGCGCCCACTGGCCCAGCTCCGCGAGGTCCACCTGCGGCGTTTCAACCTGCGCCGTTCGGCGCTTGAGCTCTTCTTCATTGATCAGGCCAACTACTTCCTCAACTTCCCCTGCAAGATGGGTGGGGCCACGGCCTCATCTCCGTGCCAGGCCCCCAGGCCCCAACCCTGCCCCATCCCACCCCACACCCAGGTGCGGAACCAGGTGTACTCGTGGCTCCTGCGCCTGCAACCCCCTACCCAAGGCTACCTGAGCAGCCGCTCCCCCCAGGAGATGCTGCGCGCCTCAGGCCTTACCCAGGTGAGAGCCCTGGAGTGTGAGGATCGGGTGAGGTCAGGGCCCTGCGGTTGGGAAGAGGGCTGGCAGCCCAGCTGGCTCACCTCTTGCCCCTGCCCCCCAGAAATGGGTACAGCGTGAGATCTCCAACTTCGAGTACCTGATGCAACTCAACACCATTGCGGGGCGGACCTACAATGACTTATCTCAGTACCCTGTGGTGAGGGCATGCTCCCCATCTCCCCCACTCCTCTGGTCTGCCAGCCCTGGTTCACCCAAGTGTGGGTACTGATGGTGGACCGAGCCCTGAGCTTGGTCCTGGGCGGGTGCTGTCTGAGGCCTGGCCTCTGTTCTCCCCGAAGGGAATCCTGTCCCAGACAGTCCCTCCTGCTCCCCTGCAGCCCCTCCACTTGGTGCATCCCCACCTGTGGGCTCCACTCATCTTCTTGAGGGTGAGGGTGAGGGCAGGGCAGGTAGGCCATCAGGACCCTCATGCAGCTCCTGCCCGGGTGGGCGGCCAGTTCCCCTGGGTCCTACAGGACTATGTGTCCCCAACGTTGGACCTCAGCAACCCCGTCGTCTTCCGGGACCTGTCCAAGCCCATCGGTGTGGTGAATCCCAAGCATGCCCAGCTTGTGAGAGAGAAGTGAGTGCCTGAGTGAGGCTGGGCTCGGGGGTTGGGAGGGACAAGAGGAGGGCTTCTGCTGACTCCCCCCGACTGTTGCTCTAGGTACGAGAGCTTCGAGGACCCAGCGGGCACCATTGACAAATTCCACTATGGCACCCACTATTCCAACGCAGCAGGTGTGATGCACTACCTCATCCGCGTGGAACCCTTCACCTCCCTGCACGTCCAGCTGCAGAGTGGCCGGTGCGGAGGGGCAGGCAGATGGGGCAGGGCAGGGTGGATGAAGGGAAGAGGCGGGTCTTCCAGGCATCCTGGACCCTCTGGCTCCCGGCTTTCCTGCGGCCACACCTTCTCCCCCACTGTCTCCCTTCTCTCTACCTCACTTTGGCCCGTGCCCCTCCCTAGCTTTGACTGCTCTGACCGGCAGTTCCACTCGGTGGCAGCAGCCTGGCAGGCCCGCCTGGAGAGCCCAGCCGACGTGAAGGAGCTCATCCCAGAGTTCTTCTACTTCCCTGATTTCCTGGAGAACCAGAACGGTAGGAGCTGGCGTCGGGGCAGGAGGTGTGGGGATGGAGAGCTCGGGTTGGGGGCGGTGGCCAGGGAGCAGGTGAAGGTGGCGCAGAGAGACAGCTGACCCGGTCTTCTGTGCCAGGCTTTGACCTGGGCTGCCTGCAGCTGACCAACGAGAAGGTAGGCGACGTGGTGCTGCCCCCGTGGGCCAGCTCTCCTGAGGACTTCATCCAGCAGCACCGCCAGGCTCTGGTGAGATGAGCACACGCAGACAGGCGGGCAGCCGGGGTTGGTGCGGGGGGGTCAGCCGTTCCTGGACTGACTGCCTCCTCCCCGCCCCCAGGAATCAGAATATGTGTCCGCCCACCTCCACGAGTGGATCGACCTCATCTTTGGCTACAAGCAGCGGGGGCCAGCTGCAGAGGAGGCCCTCAACGTCTTCTATTACTGCACCTATGAGGGTGAGCAGTGTCCTTGACTCAAGTGGGAGCCGGGGCACAGAGGAGGGGTGAGTGCAGTGGGCACAGAGGGAGTCCTGACTGTCCTGCCCTTCCTGTCTGATGCTCAGGGGCCGTGGACCTGGACCAAGTGGCAGATGAGCGGGAACGGAAGGCTCTGGAGGGCATTATCAGCAACTTCGGGCAGACACCCTGTCAGCTGCTGAAGGTAAGGCCAGCTTGGAAAACAGTGGTGAGGGATGCCCTGGCCACAGTGCTGATCAGCCACTTGCCCACAGGAGCCACATCCAGCTCGGCTTTCAGCTGAGGAAGCAGCCCAACGCCTTGCACGTCTGGACACTAACTCACCTAGCATATTCCAGCACCTGGACCAGCTCAAGGCCTTCTTCGCAGAGGTGAGAGGAGGCAGGGTGTCGACTTCTTACTTTGTGAAATTCGTTGAATCCCGTTGTCCTTACCAGCCTCTTGGGGCAGGTGGAAAACCTAAATCAAGGTCACTGATGCTAAGACATCTTAGAAAAAGAGGTAAACATCACAGGAGATGGGAGTGCGGGTGGGATGCCTTCTTCGTGAGGAAGAGTCAGGACAAGGTGTTGACTCACCTGACCATCCTTAGGGAGACCAGAAGGAGGGAGTCCGGCCTTAGATACTCTACCTCACCTTCCTGTCTGCATCCCAGAATGCCCCCAAGTCTGACGTGTTTAGGCTCTTCTCTCCTCCTGCTAGCAGGCTCAGAGCCGTGGAGTAATGGGTTGGGATGACCACAGCTGAAACCAAGCTTGACACCCTGGAAGGATCTTCCTTGTCCATCTGGTTTCTCACTCACTTTCTGAGACGCCCTGAAGGCACACTGGTCTCTGATGCCTATTCCTCTGAGGGACCTCTGTCTGTATGATGCCTAGCCTGTGACCCCTGGGGGCTGAGGGCCAGGGACTGAGTCGTGTTCCAGGGAGCAGGTAGTGTAGTGAGAGCCCTAGCTGGCTGCTCAGGCACAGCTAGCCTTGCTCCGCCCCCTGCAGGTCATCAGTGATGGCGTGCCCCTAGTGCTGGCCCTGGTTCCCCACCGGCAGCCCCATTCCTTCATTACCCAGGGCTCCGCAGACCTTTTGGTAAGTGCACTGGGCCGGGCCCCATCTCAGCTCCAACCCCTTTCTGACTGCCCCAAACCCACCTCTGTCCCCTCTTGCCCGCAGGTGACTGTGAGTGCCAGTGGGCTACTGGGCACCCACAGCTGGTTGCCCTATGACCGTAATATAAGCAATTACTTCAGCTTCAGCAAAGACCCCACCGTGGGCAACCCCAAGTAAGACAGAGGGCTGTGGGCAGGGGTGGGCTCTAAATACCCTGCACCCCAAGTCATCTCCCCACCCAAACAGAATGCAGGCCAGCTGCAGGCTCTGGCCAAGATTTCTGAGGGCCTGGGTTCTCCTTTGTGGCCTGACCTCACCTGTGGTCCTCCTCACTGGGTCAGGATGCAGCGACTGCTGAGTGGCCCTTGGGTGCCAGGTGGTGGTGTGAGTGGGCAGGCCCTGGCAGCAGCCCCAGACGGAAAGCTGGTGTTCAGTGGTGGCCATTGGGATGGCAGCCTGCGGGTGACGTCACTACCCCGGGGCAAGCTGTTGAAGCAGCTCAGCTGCCACCTCGGTATGTGCAGTCTTGGACTCGGGGTGTGCAGGTGGGAGTAGGGTTCCAAGGCTAGCCAGGGAGGGGGTAACCACTCTGTTCTGCTGGTACCCTCCCCTCCCCTTTCCATTCAGATGTAGTAACCTGCCTTTCACTGGACACCTGTGGCATCTACCTCATCTCAGGCTCCCGGGACACCACATGCATGGTGTGGCGGCTCCTGCAGCAGGTATGCTGGGTGGCAGCCCTCCGGGGCCCCCATAGTCCAGATCTGCAGTCCATCTGCCCCTCAGTGGGCCTCTCCAGTCCTGCCCTGTTCTCTTCTCCTTCCCTCTGCTACCATGAGCAAGTCTGGGGCTCCACAGCCCTCCAGCTCTCCAGCTTTGGACAAGACCCTCACTTTTCCGAGCTTTAGCCTTCTCACTCATTCAGGGGCCAAGGTAGTGGGAGGCCCCAGTCCTGAGCCAGCTCTCGTGTTCCCCACAGGGTGGTCTCTCGGTGGGGCTGGCATCAAAGCCTGTGCAGGTCCTATACGGGCATGAGGCTGCAGTGAGCTGTGTGGCCATCAGCACTGAACTTGACATGGCGGTGTCTGGATCCGAGGTGTGTGTATGCCTGTGTCCAGGGGAGGCTGTTTGCTGGGCACTGCCCCTGGAGCTCACACACCCCTGCCTAGCACCCTAAGCTGCCTTCCTGCAGGACGGAACTGTGATCATCCACACTGTACGCCGTGGCCAGTTTGTGGCCGCACTAAGGCACCCAGGAGCCACGTTGCCTGGACCTGTGTCCCACGTGGCGCTGGGGTCTGAGGGCCAGATCCTGGTGCAGAGCTCAGCGCGGGAGCGTCTGGGGGCCCAGGTACGGGAAAGGGGCGCCCAGCCAAGATAGGGGTGGTTGGGATTCTGTCCTTGCTGACACCTCCTGCTTCCTCCAGGTCACCTACTCCTTGCACCTATACTCGGTGAACGGGAGGTTGCGGGCTTCACTGCCCTTGGTAGAGCAGCCCACAGCCCTGGCGGTGACGGAGGACTTTGTTCTGCTGGGCACAGCCCAGTGTGCCCTGCACATCCTCCATTTGAACAAGTGAGCCCCACTGTTTATGGGTTTGTGATACTTCAGGGTGGTGGTCATTGGCAGAGGACACTAGGAGGTGCCCCCGTGGACCCACATCCCCTTTACATGTCTGTGGACACATTCTTCAAGGCCTGTCACCTGTCCTCCCATCCCCCAATGGGGAGATCTTGCCCTGGGCCTCCCTTAGCCACACACTTGTGGGAGGTCCCTTTCTGTGTCAGGATTTTAATCGAGTCATCCTTCAAATGAGGACTGGGAGGTAGATGGGAGAATGGAGAGACATCTATCTGCTGGATCAAAGCTTCCTTGTAGTTGCGAGTTCGTATATATATATCCCCCCTCCCTCCCTCCAGACTGCTGCCGGCCGCGCCTCCCCTGCCCATGAAGGTGCCCATCCGTAGCGTGGCTGTGACCAAGGAGCGCAGCCACGTGCTCGTGGGCTTGGAAGACGGCAAGCTTATCGTGGTGGGCGCAGGGCAGCCCTCTGAGGTGAGGATGAGGGCCGGGAGGGCCTCGAACGGGATGGGGAAATGACGGTCCTGGCTGACCCCAGCCTGCTCCTGCTCCTACCAGGTGCGCAGCAGCCAGTTAGCGCGGAAGCTGTGGCGATCCTCCCGGCGCATCTCCCAGGTGTCCTCTGGGGAGACAGAGTACAACCCTGGAGAGGCGCGCTGACAGCCTGCCCTTCCCCGCCCCGCAGCTCCGCCCCCAGCGGGCTTCGCCCAGGAGTCCAAGGAGAGGGTGACATCCAGCCCACACTCTGGCAGGGGGTGGGCGGGGCCCCACCTCTGCCCAGCTCAGGGATTGGTGGACGATATCATTCCAGGAAGTCCTGCCCCTCGCCGGCAGAGGGGCCTCCCGGAGTCCCAGCGCTGGCCTCAGCAGCCGCACAGCACTTTTTGCACAGCCTTGGGTGGGGAGCCCAGGTTCCCAAGCCCCCGTCCCGGCAGAGTACAGGGGCCGGGCCGTGGCCTGAATCCTAAGGGCGGCCCCCCGCTCTCGCATCTCAGCAATAAACCTGGACTAGTTTTGTAGCTCTTCCGCCTCCAAGCATATGTGCACGCGCGGCGTCTCAACCCGCCCTGGCCACAGTCCCGGGCTAGCGTCCCCCTGGTCCATGAGCACCTGCGGCGACCCGTCTCCTCCCCAACCACACCGCCCTTGTCCCTAAGGGCCCCGGCTGCAGTTTCTCCAGCAGCTGCCCGCTCAGTCCCCCCTTCGGGCTTACCTCCACGCATGTGTGCGTTCCGGGGCCGGGCGGGGCAAGACCGTGGGCGGCCCCGCCCATTCGGTGTCCGGCCCGCCTCCTGTCTGCGCCTCTCGGGCGGGTAAGAACCTGGTATCCCCAGGGATTCCACTCTGACTTCCCGGCCAGCCCAAGGCCCGGAGGCCCCGTCCCGCCCAGCTGAGCAGATCCTGGGACCCGCGGAGGGTCGGCCCCCACAGGTCAGGAGCGGGTTGGGGACACAGCTTCGGGTCTTTCTGGACGGAGGGAGCCAAGGCTGCCTCTCTGCCCCCCATTTCCAGACCCGAAATCCTGTGCAGTTGTGGTGCCGGCTTCTGGGTTGGATTGCCTGTGGGAAGTCGGGGAAGTGTGGGCGTGTGTGCATATTCTGTGGGCCTCGAGATGGGTGTGTGTGGGAGTTGGTAGAGGCACAGCTCGGGGTGGGCCGGGCACAAGGCTTGGCTGTCTCTGCGAGCGTTAGTCACAAGCTCACCCACCAACCCGGATCCAGAAAGTGCTCCTTATGTGGTAAGTGACACAAATGTACATACACAACCTTCAGGTGGCAAGGGTCACCACAGCCTCAGTGCCAGACCCACTTGCCGACTGTGTGCTTTACCATACACATGGGCCTCTGGCCTTGTGGAGGGAAGTGAGTTTGGAGTGCCTGGGTTGGACCAGGTCGGATGTGGATGTGGGGGAATTGGAGGACCTTCCCCCAGGTCTCATCTCTATCCCTTTTCCAGGCAAAGTCCCCTCCACTGCCCAGACCAGGGTCTCTTCCCCAGGCCTCAGGAGGTAGGTCCCAGCAGGATCAGCCTTGTAAGTACAGATGGGTCCTGGATTGAGTGTTCTTCAGGTTTCTGGCCTCCAGGCCCTCTCCAAATTCCCAGATGAGAAAGGACCGGGGGTCCTCTGGGCCCACATGCCATCTGCCCTTGCTGAACCCACCAAGGAACCCTCCTGTCCAGCCCCGGAGCAAGAGGTGAGGGCTGGACACTGACCCTAGAGGCAGGAGTGGGAGCTTAGTCACTCCAGGGACTATGCTCTTGCTGACAACTCTGGAAAGCTTCCTACCAGCTAGTAAGTCTCCACCTGGCTCTGGCTTAGATGGGGATGGGAGTCTCCCTGTGCTATCCCTGGACTCAGACCAGGCGTTTGCCATGGTCTTTGAGACAGGGTGTTTTCCAGTGTGCCCTTTTCCATCCAGAGCTGCAATATGGTCTCCTCCAGCTTTGGCCAGCTGGGGCCAGCAATATCACTTCCACCCCATTTGACACTGGAGGAAACTGGTCCAGATTGGCGACTGGGGAGATTGGGGGGTAGGTACCCAGTCCTGGAATGAATCAGGATGAAGTGAGCCAGGAAAGCGGGACAGACTACCCCAAGGGACTCCTGACTTCAGGCTTGAGGAATTTCCCCCATGTCCCTATACACAGCCCCTTCTGGACTCAGAGAAGTCTCCCAGCTCCTTTTTCTGAGTGCTGCCCATGACATTCCAACCCCTTCTCTAAGATGCAGCCACTGGGAGCACTGCTAGCTGGCAGAACCATGCTTCACAACTCCAGCCACAGGGAAGGCATGGTGCATGTGGGTTAAGTACTTCTTGATCCAGATTTTGGGCACTGAGAGGGTAGGATGAGAGGTATCCATGGGCCCCTGGCCTTGCAGGCCATACACAAGTCCAGTCACAGGCTTTGGAATCCCTGTTTCTTGTGCCCTGCCTGCACTGGATTGTGGGGACAACTGGCCTGCAGGCAGAAGTTAGCAGCAGCATTTACTTGCCTTTCGGATCAGTTTTATTTTGCAAAAATCTACAAGGTCTCCTCTGCACAGAGGCTCCCACAGGGACCAAAATAAATCAGTGTGCTCTCACAGTCCAGAGTTGGTGGGGGAGACAGGACACAGTTTAGTGCCATAGTAGGCAGAGGAGATGCACCAGGAGCCAGAAAAGGGAGCCTGGGAGAGATCAGGAAAGACTTCCCAGAGTAGATTTCCTGCCAGTTTGTCAGATGGCAAAGGTAGACCAGCAAGAGCAGACGTCTGGAAGCCCGGAGAAGGTACATCTGGGAAGGGCTAGATGTCCAAGCATGGCGAGCCAAGGGGAGGCTGTGGGAGATGAGGGTGGGGAACGAACCAGTCAGCTTTTGACGCCACTGTATGAACTTCTGACTCTACACAGCAGGGACTATGATTTCCAGTCTTTCTAGCAGCAAAGTCTACGTCTGCTGCCTCCTTGCCCCTGACCTTGTCTGTCCTTTCCTCCACAGATAAGTCCCGGAGGGAGCAGGACAGGGACAGGGAAGGGGTGTGGGCAGGGGCAGGGGGAGCCCTGGCCCCCGGTACCTCCTCCTCATTCCCCCCTGAGCCTCCAGGGGCCTCAGGCAGCAATATCCCTGTCTACTGTGCCCTCCTGGCCTCTGTGGCCCTCAGTGTGCTTGCCTACATGGCCTTCAAGTGGTAGGTGGTCTGGGCATTGCCCTCTGGTAACCTCCCTCCCCATCTGGGCTCCCAACCAGCTCCCTGTCTGTCTCAGTGAAGGCTGGAGCAGGCTGGCAGGTTCCCCCTGCTCCCCACAGCTGGTGCTCACGTAAACAAAGACAGCAGCTGGCCAAAGCTCGGACTGCAGAGCTGGGGGCCTTCAACAGGGACCAGATGCCTGGGGAGAGCAGTGTCTTCTGGGACTCTCCTAGCAGCCTGGAGCCCTGTGTCCCCAGCCAGGGTGAGCCCCTTTCCCCAAACTGTAGTCCTTCACACCTACCTAGCTCTGCCCCACCACAAAGCCTGCCTAACCCTCATGTGTCCCTCATGTCTCCCATCCCAGGGCTACATCCTGAACTTGGCTGCCGGCTTTACCTCCATCTCCCTCGGCAGCAGCAGGAGGAAGTGGAACAGCTCCTGGAGGTGTCGGGTGAACCTGACAAAGGCTGGCGGGGCCTGGCGGGCCACCTGGGCTACCAGGCTGAGGCAGTGGAGACCATGGCTCAGAGCCAGGTGCCAGCCTACACCCTGCTGAGGTACTGGGCTGTCCAAGGCGGCAGTGGTGCCACCCTCAGGGTGCTAGCAGATGCGCTGGCTGTCCTGGGCTGTGAAGATGTGGTCTGGGCCCTGGGCCCACTGGCTGAGGACTGCTCCGTGGTGTGACGCTCCACAGCCTGGACTCTCAGGGAACCTGCTCTGGTGCTCCCACCACCCCCAGCTCATACACCTTCCCTTTCACGGGCTTCCTGGCACTGGTGACCTCGGCCTGCTGTTCTGGGGGGACACGGAAGATCCAGGCACCACTCACCTCCCCTCGCCCTACATTCCTCCAGGACAGGGACCAGGATATTGGGGGGGAGGGGTTGATAGTGAGGAGCAGTCCTGCCCTCCTGATCCCCACTCCACCTCCTCTTACTTAGCCTCAACTGTCTTTTCTACTTTTGTATCCCATATTAAAGGCAACTTTGGACTACTGGCCTGGCTCTGTCTGGTTCCGTGGGCCTGTGAGACAGTTGGATAGCTATGTGGCAGAGGCCCAGAAAAAGGATGGGATCCCTAGAAGGTGGGAAAAGCCCCTGAGTTGGCAGGCAGTGTGTTCCCGCATTAGATGTGTGAGCTCTGCGGGCAGAGTGTATGTAGTTCACATCCTGCATCTGCCATTCACTGGCTGAATTGTGTTAGGAAGCATTTTACCTTTTTGAACTTCAGCTTCCTGAGCTGGAGAACAATAAATAGACTGGCACATTCAGAAGCCTCCCACCAAGACTCTCAGGCCTTGGGTTTGAGACCATTTTCCTGACTTGTGCTGTGACTAGCCTCAAGGGCTGGAAGCCTGCCCCACCCCTAGGCAGAAAGCAAGAGGCAGTTCCGAGGCAAAGTGAACTGCCTCTGAACTGGTCCTGGGAAGCTAGTTACCAAGGGCCTCATGTCATCTCCAGGTGAGGAAAAGGAAGAAAGTGTTCTTTCACGACCCATGCTCCAGACTCGAAGAGGGAGGTCCAAACATGCTTCCACACAAGCCAAGCACAGGCAAGTCATCCCACCTACCTGAGGGGCTGTTGAGGACAGGGCAGCTGCAGCCAGACCACCTGCACCCCTCGCATATGCCCACCCTGAATGGAGGAGCAGGCAGGTCAGTTACTGTGCCTTTGGAGGGGGTTGCTAAAGCAGACAGGCCCTGCCTAGGAAGAAACAATGGCTGCCATCCTGGTGTCCATCAGGATCAGGGCACTTAAGAAGCACAGTCACCTAAACTCAGGAGACTTGGGTCCAGTCATGATCCAGGGGCCCGGACTAGAGCCTGTCTCCTAGCTGAGATGTGACCTGCATTGGCTGTTCTGTGAGTACCAAACTCATCAGACTGCTGCTATTCCTATGCCTCAGAGTTTACCAGGACTGCTTAACCCTGTAAATCTTATACTTAAAATCAGGGCAGGTTTGGAGCCACCATCATCCAGAGATGAAAGCAGGAAAAGCTTGGTGTTTGGTCAGCCATAAACAGGCCAAAGCACTGGAGACATCACACCTACTTTGGCAGGGAGTTGGCCAGAGGGCTATCAAGGGTTAGATCGGCAATGAGGGTGAAATCCCTCATTGAGAGGAATGAACAGGTCCTGGATTAGCTGGTAACTCTCTTCACCACTGAGGGGATTTGAGCCTAAAGGTTTCAAGGGGTGTGTGTTTCAAGATCTTCCCCTCCCAAACTCCAGAGGAGGTAAAATAACTGAGAATTCCTCTGCCAAGAGGTCCTTTCTGAAACTTGACAGCTCTCTGGTCACCGCCCTTTAATGAAAGGCTACCTAGATCTCCTTGGAAAATCTGAAACCTGGACCCTCAGGTAAAACTATGAGTTTGACTTGGTTGCCAGCAGCAGTGCATGTGGCTGCACCTCTGCATGGGAGACCTACCCAAAAGAGAAACACTTTCTTTTAATCTGCTCAAGCACATTAGTTGAAACATTTTCTTTACTGTTAAGGGTGGGGGGCGGGGGACTTCCCTGGTGGCACAGTGGTTAAGAATCCGCCTGCCAATGCAGGGGACACAGGTTCGAGCCCTGGTCCGGGAAGATCCCACATGCCGCAGAGCAACTAAGCCCGTGCGCCACAACTCCTGAGCCTGTGCTCTAGAGCCTACGAGCCACAACTACTGAGCCTGCACGCCTAGAGCCCGTGCTCTGCAACAAGAGAAGCCACCATAGTGAGAAGCCCGCTCACTGTAACAAAGAGTAGTCCCTGCTCGCCACTAGAGAAAGCCCGTGCGCAGCAACAAAGACCCAACACAGCCTAAAAATAAAAATATGTGCTATCAACATTTCAAATGTTTAAAAATAAATAAAATAAAATGTTAAGGGGGTTAAATTAGGGTCCCTCCATTTGATATAATAATGTGCTTGAGTTAAACAGTTTAAGGCTGCAGTACCATGGGAAAATACTTTGGCTACATTGTTAAATAGCATGTCTAATGATATGTCTTTAAAATAGGTGTTTTTCTCCTTTTTTCACAATTTCTTTAATACAAGGATATGAGATGAGTTACTGAGCCTCTCTGAACCTTAGTCTCCTCATCCGAACAGTGCCAATTCCTGTGCCTCCAGGTTGTGAGGATCAAAGGAGCACAACCTGAGCTCTAAGTGCCCAGTAGGCAGTGACTGTTCCAACTGCTGCCCACCCCATCCAATATCTGGCGGGTCACAGCCTCTTCCCCAAGGGCATTGCTGCAATGAGCAAAATCACCCCAGTGAGGAAGAGATGGTACCAGTCTCTGCAAAGATGGGCTGGGCCCCAGGCTGGCCTGAAACCTTTGGCCCTTCTCACTGCCCAGATAACTGGTCCATCAAGGATGGGGTGTGTCTCCACTGAGCTGTGTCCTCCAGAAGATGTCTGCTCTCATTACCTGAGCACTGTACCCCTTTATCGGGGTAGTCCCTCTAGGATCCAAGCCCAGTGTCAGAAGGCATGGTGGGGAGTCAGGGAACCCAAACATCAAATGAGCATTCCTGTGGACTCTGGGAACTCAAATCTCTGGAGGGAAGAGGTTCATTCCCTTTCACCAGCCAAAAGGTACAAAGGGAAGACAAGTGCCTTTCTCTTGACTGGCTTATTAACCAAAGTAAAGAAGCCCAGCGCCAGAGAGGTCGCAGGTCCACTTCCTTTGCTCAGGAATGTGTGTGTAAGATGCCTACCTCAGTCACAGTGGGACCTGTGGGGAAGACCTGGGATAAACTCCAATCTCAAGAATTAATTTTGGACTTCACACACCTATGGCCACCACCTCTTTTCTCTCTCAGTGCCAACACTATATACAAACATGCTTGACTAGCTTTTAGGGAACACACCTGCCAAGTTCTTTAACTGATTTTATTTTTTACATAAAAAGTTCAGTAAAAATTGGATAAAGTAAAGTGATTTTAAGCAGTAAATCAATCTTATCAACATAGCACAAGGCTGGCCGAAACCACAAGGCAGCCTGCTCTGGAATATTTACATGGTAACAAATTAAACCTTGCAGGAGAACTTAAACCATCCTTACAAAGTCTTCTGTGATCCTAGCACGCAGAGGCTTAAAAGCAAAACAAAAACCAAAAACCAGGAAAAAACAAATTATTTTCAATATATTCACATATACATTAAAATATAATACAGATCGTCAGGGTAAGGGGTTGTGGGTGGGGATGCGCATGAGTCTGTGCGCTGACAGCACCGCCAAGGAGGAGACCCAGGCTTGAGAGTGGGCTCAGGCCTGGCCAGGGTCTCAGAAGGGAAGGTCTCAAGGGCCTAAACCCTTGCCTCAGATGGCCTCTACCAACAGCTCACAACCAGGGACCGCTTATTGTAGATGGAGCTCATTTTTGTGGCTTTCAGTTGAAATCTGCAGGTTTGAATTCCCCAGGGTGATGTATCATCAGTAGCACAGCCCTGACAGTGGGGTGGGGAGAGAGGGCCCACGGGATTTCTTCTCCCCTGAGTCTCTCCTACCAGCTTGCCCATCCTCCCACCCTGGCCCTGCAGGTCACTCTAATTCAGTGTCCTCTTTGGGTTTGTAAACAGCCCCAAACTTCTGCATGTACTTCTTAATGTACTCCTTGGTTTTGTGTTTCACATTCTCATTGCACTCCAGGTCCTCGGGGTTCTTACAGTACTTCAGCTCCTTATTCATAACGCCGTGAGTCAGCTGTCCAGGACACAGGAAGAGAGATCACAGCCACCAATCAGAGTGGAAATGATTTGAGGGGGGAAGGCCAGTCTGCTGCCTCAGGCCCCTTCTCACAAAGACTGGGAGGTGAACTGGAGGGGGAGGTTGGGGCAGGCTGGTGCTGGGATCACCAGAAAGGGGAAGCTCAGCTCTCAGAGAACCGCTACCATCAAGTAGGGTACCCTCTCTTCCCAAACCTCCCCCCTCTGTTCCTGGGTCTCCAGCCTGGGCATGTGTCAAGGAAAACCCACTTTTTATGATGAAAGGGGCCCTCTAGGAAGGTATAGTTTGCCCAGAACATTGTCAGACCACAAGCAGGGGTGAATACCTTGCGAGCTAGGTGTTTGAAATCTTCAGTTGTGGTAATTCTTCCCACTTTGCAGTCAGGTTTCCGGTAAGGGTTCAGGCACTGGACGATGAACTGGGACATCTACAGGTATGGGGAGAAGAGCACACTGCTCAATAGTCCAGAGAAGGCAAGAAAGTTGTACTGAGGAAATACTTAGAATAGGCAGTAAGCCGAGCCAGCCAATCCTTCCCTTTCCCTCACTCACACTAGCTGGTGTGGACAGAAGAATGCCAGTATGCCAGTGGAATATAAGAGAAAAGAATCCTGGATCAGCCTCAAGAGGGAAAGGGCTCCCTTGGATGGACTTAGCAAGCCTCACTTGCAGATGGAGGGACAGAGCAGCAGGACTCCTTGCTGAATCTCATGGCAGCCCCAGATTTCAGCTAACAAATCTCATGTTCTTGGCATAAAGAGACTGTAGCTAAATTCTCTGGCCCCTGGAGGCAGGGCAGAGAGGGCCTTTCTGTGCTACCAGGAGGCTCAGTGATTCCAGGAAATGCAGGCATTTTGTTACTGAAGGCTACTTAGATTCTGTAAGTGTTGCACTTCATTTGATTCATACTACATCAATGTGAAGCAGAGGAACACATGATATGGCAGCTGGTTGGAGAACATCTGGGGTAAGACCCTTTTCAATACACAAATTCCCATGTCCTCCTGAGCTATCTCTGTAGTGTCTGTCCTACCCAGTGGCTCTCAAAAGAGATCCAGGCACAGGATTTCTGGAAGTATTTGTGGCGCTAAGCCACAAAGTTGACCCCAGGGGAAAAAGGGAGCGAGGAGGTCAGTGATAGCCACTTCACCAGGGAGCATCATGAACAGGGTCTACCCATCCCTGAAAGTCAGTGAGTTTTCAGACATTCAAAGAACAAGGCTATATCACAAGGTAGGCACTAAATAAACAGCTGCTAGTTGGCTGGGCTGAAATGCCAATAATCACAAAGGGACAGTGAGAAACTTAAGTTTTAACTCTAGAGAAGGCTTTTACTCAAAATTTTTCTGTGGTCTCCTGTTTCCATACTCTCCCTTCAATCCACTTCCCCAAATAAAATAGGGGATTTTATTATTCCCAGCTTACAATCCTGCAATACTCCCTGCAACTCACAGTACCAAGCAGCACAATACTGTGCAGCCTCATCGCCCAACACCCCTCACATACCGGGTGCTGCAGCCCACAGGCTCCCTGAAAGGGATGACGCCGCCTTCTGCCTCTGTGCACTCTACTGCCTGAATCACAATCCTCCTGATCTATCTAGCTAATTCCTACCCCTGACTCAAGAGCCTTTCCTGACACCCAGAACAGAGACCTCCAAGCCCTATCATGGCACATTCCTCACACAGCTGCCATTACTTTTTTTTTTTTTTTTAATGCCATTACTTATTTACAGGTCTACCTCCTCCAACAGACTATGAGCCCCTTCGGTGAACCAAGACTGGAGTTTAGAATCTGGATGCCCTGAGGCAGAAAAGGTTAGTGTCCTGAGAGCTGTACTGCACTTCCAGCAGCATAAAGACGAGCTGCTTTCTCCCAATCACTTGAGGATTAGGCAGCCACCAAATGAGATATCACAGAAAAAGAAACAGACTTTGAGCCAGAGGCCCGAGTTCAAGTCTTCTGTCCAGAGCTTGCCTTCTCTAAACCTCAAGAGCTCCTCCACCAGCATAAGAGGAATGACAATTCCGGTCTTGCCTACCTCACGCGATGTTGTGGGGACAAAATGATACAATGGATATGAAAGTGCTTATTATCCCACTGTAAAGGACCATACCAATATGTCATCACATAACAACTACACAGTCCAATCACAGAAGCAAAGAACACCCACAGGCAGGGCCACCTAGTACTACAAACAGCTGTGCACACTTAGGATGAGAAAGAAAGGGTCTCAGTTTAAGCCTTCAGAATGTAGTGTCCACATCCCACCAAACCTTACCTCTTTTCTGAATACTTCTTTGCTTTTCTTAGCCAGCTCACTGGAGGTGTCTGCTTCTGCTGTCTTAGGCTTTTTTGAGGTCTAGAAATGGAAAACACCACAGTGTGGGAATGAGAGGTCAGGTCAGTGATGCCCTGCTCTTCCAGAACCTCCTTTCTTTCCTGCAATTGGGATGCCTGACTCTTGGTATTAGAATCTTAAAGGGACATGGGCTGGAGTCAACTTAGCTGCTGTTACCACTCTCACTTCATGTTTAAATCTTGTCATCTGGCACTGGCCTCACTCCTATAAACCAAGTTCTAATTCTCTACCCTAAGTGAAAGCTACATCCTTGATGTAGTTAAACATTTGTTTCAGGGTCACCTTCTCTGCAGAGAAATGTGCTGTGTGATCTGGACCACTCAGGTCCCTGTTCTGAGCTGCAGTATCCCACACTGTCAAGAGAGGCCCAGACTCAACGGGCTCCACCTCTCCTGTCTCTGACATTCTAGGACTCCTGGACAAAGGCAAAATGATTTAGCCACATAACCATGGTCCAAATACCATGCTCCTCATCCAAGTCCCCTAGACTGTAGGAGACAGTCTCAGCATGCAAGAGAGGCTCCTTAAAGGTTGGTATCCTCGGTTCATGAATGGAAAGACTAAAGAGGTATCAAGGTGTTGCAGGGGAGGAGATGAGGGTCATGCAAGTCAGTGAACAGATGAGTAGATCCTAAGACAGAAGATACTCTGTCCCAAGATGCTAAGATGATGACAAACCTAGGAATGCTCCCTTCCAGCACTGCAAGGCGGAGGCTGCCAGTCCCCCTGCCCCGCACCCCCTGCCTGATTAGGCACTGCTGAGAGGTAAGAGGCCAGCAGCCCTGGCATTCAGAGCACCTGGCATGCAAGGCCACCTCCCCATACCTTTGCTCAACACCAGTCATCAAGCCCCTTCCTAGTAAATGTACTTCTCCATGGAAAAGATTATGAGCATTCCCCTTTGAACGCAACTCACTTCAGATGGATGTAGAAGCAGTTGGCATTACAGGTACTTCATTTTTTTGCTAGCTGCTTAGAGCACAAAATTTTTTCAACCTACCCCCACTTCTGATTCCTCTCTTTCCAGAAACAGTATGAAGGTGCTGGTGATGAAGGGACTGTTCAACTCCCTCTGCTCTGGACTGGCTCCAGAGAAAGGTGGCACTCCCCTGACTTCTGGGCTTCTATACATCAGCTTTCCCTGACTTGTTATAAAAGCTTTGCATATTTTCTACTTTTCTACTTTCTTTCTGTGGCTGTGGCAGCAGGAAAGGGAGGGCAGGGTAGAAAGAACATACAGATTCTACCTCTGGTTTTAGGAAAGAAAACGCAAATAACTCTGTTTTCAAATGTTTTGCTTTGAGATTTTGTGGTTATTTTTTCTAGCAGTAGAGAGTGTAGCTGTGCTTCACAATAAGACCTCATGTAAAAAAAAAAAAAAGACCTCATGTAGCATGGGATCAAGAATTGCCTGAATAAGCCAAGGTAATTTCAACACACCCTCAGCTGCTGTCTTGTGGATCTCAGAAATGAGTAGCAGCAGCAATGAGTACAGGAAGCCCCTTAAGGTATAACAATGATCTCAAGGCTCTGGCTCCTACAGAGGAGGCCAGGCTCTCAGTGAGGGCACTGTGTAAACAGGAATGTTCTGCTTCCCTCTGAACGGGGTATGTGTTCAGAAAGCTAAATAATTCCAGTGCATTTCTAATTTAATCTCTGACTTGGTGAGGTTGTAGGGCTTTAAAAACACACAATCCCCTGAGCTCTCTCTAGGAGCTTTCCTGGTCCAGAAGAACTTGAGGTATCAGAAACACTACACAAGATTCAACCTAAATTCTGCAACACATGAACCTGTACACACCAATTAAAAGGTTAAGAAAGAAAGATCCTTGAAAATAATAAAAACTCAGTATATTCTGTTTTGAAGTTGCCACCACCTTTGGTAACAAAAAGAGCAAAATAATTTCAGTTTGGTTCTAGATCAGGTACTATATACCACACCTTAGTTTGTCAAATGAGGCATGGGAGAGGGGGTGCAGGAAGTGAGAGGACAGGAACAAATCATCTCTACGACACTTTCAAGAAACTAGCAGGCCATTCCTTGCCTCTTCCATATCCACTTGTTTGCTTAGCCCCAAATGATGCCTCTCAGATGCCTTTGCATGCATCTTCAACATCTCCATTCTTAGTTCCTCACTTTGCCTAAACTATTAAAATACTCTTCAATCTGATCTCCAATGCTACCAATCTCACCTTTTCAAATGGGCCTGTTTCACTCAAGGAACACATATTTGATTGCCTGTCTTGCTGCTTTAAAAGCATCCACTGGCTTTTAAGCATACAATAATCACATTGGTAGGACACCAAGATCTTAGACAATTTAAATCTGACCTACTTTTCCATATTTTTGTCTTGCTCACTACCTACCCCATATGTATCTAAATTCTCACCATAACCAAATTATTTTTATTGTTCCCTATATAGGCTCTGTCTTGTACTGACTTCATACCTTTGCAAAAATGGCTTTATTTGTCCAGAATCCTCTTTTCTGCTCACCTTAGCTATAGGTAAAATCATGTTTTCTGTGACATATCACTAGTGCATTTTCTTAGACCATTAATCACTGTGCTCCCATAGCATTCTGTACATACTTCTACTACAGCAATTATCCCGTTGTGTTCTTGGTTTATAGATGTGGTTATTTCCTTAGATTGAACTTCATGAAGATTAGTACTCAGATTTATTTCTCTTTCTATCTGTAATACCTTACACAAGGCCTGTGAATTACTGAAAATTTACAATGTTACAGTCTTCATCTCCAAGGGCTTTAAAATCTAAATGAAGGCCCTAAAGATGGGAAAAAAAAAATTGGAGCATAAGGAATAAACACATAACCCATAGGCATCCTTCTCCTGTCTGAGATGCTAGCTAGGTGAATACAGTAGTAAACTGGTTAGGAAGGTTAGATCCAAATAAGTCCCTGGCTATCCACCTCAGACTAGGTCCTAATGATAGAGACAACGGTCTAGAAAGAAATCCAAAGACTGATACCTCAAGCCTTTGACTTGTGCATCATGGCAAGGTTGGTTGGAATATCAAAACTCATTTGTTCCTTCATAAACTATCAAAGGGTTAATAACAAAATAGATGACTTCATTTATATTTTCTCATTAGAAATACAAGAAAAGGTAAAGCTGACAAGTCAGAGACAAAAGCCTAAGAAGCTAAGATAGAGAGTGAATGAACATCCAGATAGTTTTTTACTGGAAGCACATGACAGTTATGGGTTTTTTTCCCCTTAGGTACCTGTCTCTATAAAAACTCTCCCACAGAAACTTCATACACTGCCAGCAGAAATGTACAATGATATAGCAACTTTAGAAAACAGTTTGACAGTTTCTTAAAAAGTTAGACAGAGACAGTCTAACTTTGATCCAGCAATTCCACTCCTAGGTATCTACCCAAGAGAACTGAAAATGTATGTCCAAAGATTTGTTCACAATTGTTCATATACCATTATTCATAACAGCCAAAGAGTGGAAACAACCCAAATGTCCATCAACTGGTGAATGGATAAATAAAATGTGGCACATCTAATACAATGGGATATTATTCAATGCTAAAAAGAAACGAGCTACCAAGCCATGAAAAGGCATGCAAGAACCTTAAATGTATATTGCTAGGTGAATGAAGCAAATGTGAAAAGGCTACAAGTCCAAATATGTGACATTCTATAAAAGGCAAAACTGGAGAAAGTAAAAAGATCAGAGATTGTCAGGGATAGGGATGGGGATGGGGGGAGGCGGGGAGAGAGGATGAGATGAATAGGGGGAGCACAGAGATTTTCAATGCAGTGAAACTATTCTGTAGATGATAATGGTGGATACATGCCATTATACATTTGTCAAAACCCACAGAATGTACAATACCAAGAACACTAATGTGAACTACAGACTTTGAGTGATAATAATGTAGATTCACTGATTGCAATAAATGTATCATACTCCGGCAGGCTGTTGATAGTGGAGGACGCTATGCATGTGTGATGACAGGGGGTGTATGGAAACTCTGTACTTTCTGCTCAAATTTAAAGGGAACCCAAAACTGTCTGAAAATAAAATATATTAAGAAAAAGAGGTATATAAGGACCTTTTCAGACAAACAAAAATGAGACAGCTCATCACAATTAGACCTGAAATACTCAAAGTATTAAAGGAAATTCTTCAGACTGGGAATTCCCTGGTGGTCCAGTGGTTAAGAATCCGCCTTCCAATGAAGGAGACACAGGTTCGATCCCTGGTCAGGGAACTAAGATCCCACATGCCACGGGGCAACTAAGCCCACAAACCGCAACTACTGAGCCCACGTGCCATAACTAGAGAGAAGCCCGTGCACTGCAACGAAGAGCTTGCACGCCTTAACGGGAAGATTCCTACATGCCGCAACTAAGACCTGACGCAGCCAAATAAATTTTTTAAATAGTGGATAGAATTTATAAAAAAAAAAAAAAAAAAGGAAATTGTTCAGACTAAAGGAATGCTAAATATAATGCTGAAGAGAGAAAAACATTTCCCCCAAAGTGAATAAAATATAAAAGGAGGTATGGATTTGTTTCCACTTTCCTTCTCACTCCCATTCCTTCCTTCCCTCTTCTACCTCTTTCCACTGACTTAACTAGTTAAGTGTCTCTTATTTTCAAAATTAAATACTATTCAAATCTTAGAGCATAGATATATTGTCTTGATTTCATTCAAGACACCACATTCTTGGAGACAGTGAGTCCTGTTCCAAGTGGAAAAGGATAAAAATTTTTAATTCAAGCATTGAGAGTCACACTGATTCACATGACCTCTAATCCCGATTACTCTCTTGTTAGAAGGAGAGACGAGGAATAAGCTCTCTTTCGCTTTACTCTAGAATAGTATTTCCAGAGTAAAATATCTCAGTTGCAAATCTTAAAAAAAGGGGGGGCCCAGTTATACTTTTTTGGTGAGGTTTTTTTTTTTTTGCTGTACGTGGGCCTCTCACTGCTGTGGCCTCTCCTGTTGTGGAACACAGGCTCCGGACGTGCAGGCTCAGCGGCCATGGCTCACGGGCCCAGCCGCTCCGTGGCATGTGGGATCTTCCCGGACCAGGGCACGAACCCGTGTCCCCTGCATCGGCAGGCGGACTCTCAACCACTGCGCCACCAGGGAAGCCCCTTTGGTGAGGTTTTAATGCAACCAGTTTAACTTCTGTCCAGACCCACCAATCCCAAAATGGCAGGACATTAAAGCAAATGAAGAAAGACTGCAGTTGAACAGAAAAAACACATTTAAAAGAAACATAACATTAAGAAGAATGCTGTAATCTACAGGGAAAGAGCTAAGATATATTAAAGGAAGTTATAATGGAATAAGAATACTATGATTCTATTTGTATGTTTAGAATGAAAAGAAAGAAAAACACCTGTGTGTGTTTTCCACAAAGGTCTGGAAGAACATACAACAAAGCAAGGTTTTGCAACTTTGGCACTACTGACATTTGGGCCAGTTCTTTGTTGTGGGGGATTATCCTGTGCACTCTAAGATGTTTAGTGACTTGTCTGGCCTCTGTACACACTAGAAGCTAGTGGCATCTCCACAGCTGTAACAACCAAAAATGTCTCTAAATATTATCAAAAGTCTCCTGAGGAGCAAAACTGCTCTTGGTTGAGAACCTGTGCACTAAAAAGTTAACAGTATTTATCTCCGGAGAGGGAAGTATGATGAAAGGAGAGCAACTAAATAGAAATTAAGAGCTTTTATTTTTTCTTCTATATACTGTACTTCTTGGTACTTGGACGTCCTACCACCCCCAAGCATTTTTTATATGCATAATTTTTATATGCATTTTTTATATGCATAATTCTCCAGAACAATAAGAAAAATAGAATTCCAAGATAACATGGCTACTGACTCTACAAAATGAGAAGACAAAGAATCCCAAATGATCAGGAAACATATCTGTAAGCCACACTCACCTTCATGGGATTTTCATCATATGTTGGGGTTCCCAGGTCCATCTCAGCTTCATGCTCAAGGCTGGCATCATCTCCTGGGCTTTCCCAAGTAGGAGGATCCCACTGAGTCTGCCTAGAAGAAGGTAAGAACAGCCATGCTGTCATGGCCAGAAAACAGAGAACTCTGGCATAGGTATCTCTGCTCATATATACATAATATACAACATGCAATGAAACAGAACAAGTCAGCTCCATAAGACAGAGACATTCTTCCCAGCAGCAATGATTCTATCCCATAGACATACATTGTTTTTAGCCCACTGTATTTCTGTAGCCAATGCTGTGGCAACATTTGCTGGGTATCAAAGACAACAGTAAAACCAAACATCTTTGTCTCTCACCTGATTATTAATGTTCTGAAAACAGGATTCAGCAAAGTCTAAGGAAAGTACATGGAGTAGGTGCCTGCCTATGCCACCCCTCTGCAGGTGATCAACCATGATTGTACCTAGCATGTACCTGGAGCAACGTAAAATAAATCACAACACCCTCCTCACAATCCTTGATCATGTGAGAAAACCGTTCCTTGCCTTAGGAGTCTTCTTGTTTGTAGTTTTGCTCCTCTGGCTTGATGACTTACAGCATGGAAAAGATGTACAGGTTAAAAACTTGTGTCCTCTGCTAAAAATATTTTCAGCTGGCTACAAAAAAAGAGTTCAACCACATTAACTCTTTGCATGCTTTTTTTTTTGGCCACGCCACATAGCTCTTGGGGATCTTAGCTCCCGACCAGGGAATTCCCTCATTGCATGTTTATGGCTGTTTTGAAAGTTAGCAGGCAAAGATGGTTTTGTTTTTGTTTTGTTTTTAAAGCTAGATCTGTGAAGTAACATATGGAAGTAAGGAAATTCTATTCAGGAGTCAGAAGTCAGCTGTCACAGAAAATGCTCTAAGGGGAATCACTTAAAACGTCAAAAGCCTCCAAGAAGCTAGCGACATATCTGACAGGTCTATCCTGCCATTACAGTCTTGTGCTTTCCTACCACAGCAATCTTTAGTTAGCAACATTAAAGGCATTTGATGTAAATTAGTTTTGCAGATGATTATGAAAGTAGGTTTATCTCTGACCGACAGAACTAATTATAAAATGGGCTCAAGATTTCTATTGTAATCAAAGAACCACAAGCAGCTGTGGGTTTTATTATGGGAATTAAACAGGAGGTATTGTGCTCTTAGGTGCTAAGGAAAACCTTGAAAAAAGATGGAAAAATTACACACATAAATAAGAAATATAATTTTTTTTTTTGAAAAGTGATAGTCCATTATAAAGCTTCCTTTGGTATTGAAAAAACAAAGTTCTGGTAGAATTCGCAGACACTGGTTTTTAAAGTCACAACTTTCAGTTAGCAGCATAACAAGGGCTTGTTTCTTTGGGTTTTTTTTTGCTGCATTGGGTCTTCACTGCTGCGCGTGGGCTTTCTCTAGTTGCGGCAAGCGGGCTTCTCATTGTGGTGGCTTCTCTTGTTGTGGAGCACAGGTTCTAGGCATGCGGGATTCAGCAGTTGTAGCATGTGGGCTCAGTAGTTGCGGCACACGGGTCCCAGAGCATGCAGGCCTCAGTAGTTGTGGCGTGTGGGCTCATTAGTTGTGGCGTGCGGGCTCTAGAGTGCAGGCTCAGTAGTTGTGGCACACACACGGCATGTGGGATCTTCCCGGACCAGGGATCAAACCCATGTCCCCTGCACTGGCAGGGGGATTCTTAACCACTGTGCCACCAGGGGAGTCCCAAGGGCTTGTTTTATAAAGGTGTTTTTATGGGCATAATGAAGACCTTTCTAAGTAGAATACATAAAGGGAAAATATTTGACTGCATGTAATTTTTAACTTCTTCATGTCACAAGACATTACAAACAAAAACATTTGCAATATTCTTTTTTTTTGCGATACGCGGGCCTCTCACTGTTGTGGCCTCTCCTGATGCGGAGCACAGGCTCCGGATGCGGAGGCTCAGTGGCCATGGCTCATGGGCCCAGCCGCTCCGCAGCATGTGGGATCCTCCCGGACCAGGGCACGAACCCTGCATCGGCAGGCGGACTCTCAACCACTGCACCACCAGGGAAGCCTGCAATATTCTTGATAAACAGATTAACAATGCTGACAGAAAATGGGTAGATGCCCCAAACAAGCAATTCACAAAAGATACAAATAGCTAATAATCTAATGAAGACGTTCCATCTCAAAAATAAAAGAACTGAAAATAAAAATAAGATTTCTCATCTACTATTTTACATGAGTTAAAGAACCTACATGAAGAAAAAGGCACTTTTGTGTACCTTTTGTGGGAGTCTAAATTGGTACGATTTTTTTTTTAATGGTAAGCTGACAATACTTATCAACTTAAAATGTGTATCTCTTTTGATCAAATATTTTGCCTCTAAGAATCTGCCTGAAGAAGGCAGTAAGATTAGTATTAGTGTCTGTAAGGATGTCCAGGTTTAGAGTTATATATAAAATAGTGAAAATCCATCAATCAGGGTGGGTTAAACAAAATTTGGTATAGCCATACAGAAGAGCAGGGGTTAGGCAAACTTCTTCTATAAAGGATCAGAGAGTAAATACCCTTGACCTTGTGGACCAAATGATCTCTGTCACAACTAGTCTACTGTCATTGGAGTATGAAAGTAGCCATCAACAATTCCTAAATAAATGGGTGTGGCTCTGTTCCAAAAAAACTTTATTTACCAAAACAAGTAGCCCATTGACATAGTTTGCTGAGCCCTGCAACAAATAAGCAAGTATTAAAAATAATGTAGTTTTTCATTAATTGGTACAGAAAGTTCTATAAATAGATTGGTAAACAAAGCAGATGACAAAATATGCACCCCAAAAACTCACATTATATACCAATGAATACATACATACACACACAGAAAACACATATATTCACATAAAGCTATCTGCCTAAAATATATTTGCTTAATTCTAAGAAAAAGATAAATCAGGTTTTTTATATAAATTGCAGGAGTCATCAAACTATGGCTCACGAACCAAATAAAGTTTTATTGAAACAGAGACATACCCATTCATTATGTATTGTCTATGGCTGCTTATACAACAATAGAAGAACTGAACAGTTGTGACAAAGAATGTTTGGCAAGCAAAGCTTAAAATATTTATTATCTGGCCTTTTACAGAAAAGGTTTGCCCATGACCCCTGATTATCTACAATGTTAGATGAAATCATTACCATTTTCTAAAAAAATTCCTTGGTTTGGGATTTCCCTGGTGGCACAGTGGTTGGGACTCCACGCTCCCAACGCAGGGGGCCCCAGTTCAATCCCTAATTAGGGAACCAGATCCCACATGCTGCAACTAAGAGTTCACATGCCTCAACTAAGGAGCCCGCCTGCTGCAACTAAGACCTGGCACAACCAAATAAATAAATAAAATAAAATAAATTCCTTAGTTTTCTCCAAGAGTCTTGCAGATTAAAAACACCAGAACATACCTAAAAAGGACCAGTCTAAAGTATGTCATAACATTTATGATGGGATTCTGGAAAACCAGTAGCCCTCAGGCACAGTTAACAGCTAATAACAAGTCTATAACCATAAAACTCCCCTTACAGTGGCAGCTTCTTTGACCAACTGAAAGCTGATTTGGGGATGCTCAGACAGCTCTTCTTACCTTGTGATCACATGGTAGTAGTAAATCTTCCCTTCTGGGTCTCGGGCTGTCTTCCAGTTGGGAGGTAAGACAATGGTTTTTGGTTTGGGAGGAGATGGGGGTGGTAAATCCAAGAGATTATTTGTCACAACCATTTCAGGCTAAAAAGACACACAAGTTCTTGATCAGTGACATTTCTTTTAATCTGGCTGAGAAGGACAAAAATAGTCTACTTAAGCAGTATGTAAAAACATACATCTTCCTCTTCTTTTAAAAAAAGATAAAAAGTAAAGGTACAATCTGGGAAATGATCAGAGACAGTGTATATGAAGAGCTTTAGGGATCTATCAGAAAATTCACAGCAGGCTTCGAGTTCACCATCCAATACACCATATTTAAAAATATTCAGCAGCTCATTATGTAGAACAATATTTTTCAACCTTAAAAAAACCAATGCTAAATGGCATATAACCAACTCCAAGATACCAATTAGCTGAATGGGCTTTAGATAGAAGCAAATATGATAAAATGTTAACATTTATCCATTATATATTTTTTGTATGTTTGAAACTTCATATTTATATTTAAAAAATATAGAAATGGATGAACAGCTTGTTTTTCAGTTTAATTGAAAAAAATTTTCTAAACAAATAGCTTTTAAAAATTTAATGCCACATTTTGAAAAACATAAAAACTTCATAATCACTGTTATAAACTGAATTGTGCTTCCCCCAAATTCATATGAAGCCCTAACCCCCAATGTGATTGTATTTGAAGACAGCACCTTTAAATAGGTAATTAAGGTTAAATGAGGTCTCGAGAGTGCGGCCCTAATGCAACAGGACTGGTGTCCTTATAAGAAGTGGAAGAGGCATCAGGGAATGTGCGCAGAGAAAAGACCAGGTGAGGGCACAGTGAGAAAGCAGCCATCTGCAAAACAGGAGCAGCCTCAGGAGACAGCAAACCTGCTGACACCTTGATTTTAGACCTGCAGGCTCCAAGACTATGAGAAAATTAATTTCTGTTAGTTAAGCTACGTAGTCTGTGGTATTTTGTTAAAGTAGCTCTAGTAAACTGATAATATAATCACGATAAGGATATATACTCTTAATTGTTCATTCTATGTAATCCAGTTAATAAAGAAAAAAACTTCCAACTTTACCTTTGCTTGAGCAGTTAAAGAGGAACCTAAGATCCCAGGCTCAGATAAAACATGGCCACTTTTAAGCAAACCTAAGTCTCCGAGCATTGCTGCTTTGTGCATACCCCCCAAGCCTTACTTCACAGAGCTGCTTTTTGTTGGCCACACTTAAGTTTCCACTTCCTCCATTCCTGTAGTCCTCTATCTAGCCTATAAGGTGATCTCTTTCCCCTAAGCTTTTGTGTCACTTAAGAATATTCCAAATTATTCAATATCTATTAGATTACCAATCCTTCTCCAATTTGAGAATAATTTTTTTCCCCTCCTCAAATTCTACCTGCATATTTCATGACACTAAACGCTGACTACTTTTAGTATTATTCATTGTGATCCTCATCTCTCTTACTGGAATGTCAGCTTTTAAGCACAGGAATGGAATCTTACGTTTGTTTTCAAAATGCCTAGAAGGACCCAATTCACAGCAAGCCCTCAAATACCTGCCATACACACTGTCTTATTTCTAAGTGTTTCACATGTAGTCTTTTTACTCCATCTCCACCAACTGCCCTACTTATCGAAAGCCACCAGAATGCAACAAGAGCCTTCTCTGGAAATGTCAGTATTCTAACCTGCTAATTTGTTCATGTTAGTTTCTCAACTGCTTCTAGTGCCAGCTCCTATTTCCTATTTCATCTAAAAACAGCATTTCATCAAGATTTCATCATATCCTTCTACATAGGTTGCAGAATACCAAAAACTTCTTTCAATATATATTGTACAACATGTAAAGTGAACTATATCATTCAATTTTATATCTCTAGCCCTCAGTACAATATCATAGTCTAGTTCTCCATAAATAATGATGGAGCTAGTCTAGAAAACTATTACTTCAGAAATTCATAGCAAAGTGTAAGAATACAAGATCAGTCAGTTTAAATTACAAATAAAAAGGATCCTAAGGGCAAAGTACATATAAATTAACATAGCTGTAAGTTCCACAGAATTTTTTTTAATTGACAGAACTGTCGTGTAGTGCTCCCTCAGAGTCCATAGACACTTGAGTGAAATTGGAGACTACAAAAATTTTTATAAAAACAAACAAAAAAAAAAGGAGTAAAAAACCCCCTAACTAAACCAAACAAAAAGTAATCTTTCTAAAGATAAGGTAGGTAGCCAAGGAGAGTTTTAGCAACCAAAATATTTCTTACTGGCTGTAAGGGCTGAGGCTGCCCTGGTGCAACTATTGTAGTCACGGCTGTGGCTGGCTGTACCACCACTCCTTGTGGGTGAGCTGTGAAAATCTGTTGTCCCTGGATGTACTGAAGACTTGGCTGGGCATAACTCTAAAAGATAAAATGAAGAAATTCACAATTTATAGTTTTCTAGCTCTTAATAAGCAGTATCTGACTTCCAAGTTGACAAATCTTATTGGAAGATACACCCATTAATTTTTTTTTAACTTTAAATGTGAATATTTTACTACAAATGTGTAAAACTATCTTTTACTTCAAACTCTTTTTTTCTTTTTTGAATAATTCCCCAGTCATTTACTTACTTTGATTTTACTTTATCATAAAAAGTTAGAAAACTTTTTTGAGGTGGAGGCGGGGATGGGGGTGGGGTGGAGTACTCATGAAACCTGTCTAATTGTTTGGCTTCAATGAGACTTGAGTAACAACTGAAGGGCTACTCCTAGGATACCTGAGAAAGAGCTCCACACAATGCTCTTTACAAAGAGCGTTTTAACTACCAACTCCTAATAACTAACAGCTTGTTTTGTTTTGTTTTGTTTCTTTGCAGTATGCAGGCCTCTCACTGCTGTGGCCTCTCTCGTTGCGGAGCACAGGCTCCGGATGCACAGGCTCAGCGGCCATGGCTCACGGGCCCAGCCGCTCCGCGGCATGTGGGATCCGCCCGGACCAAGGCACGAACCCATGTCCCCTGCATCGGCAGGTGGACTCCCAACCACTGCACCACCAGGGAAGCCCTAACAGCTTGTTTTGACTGGAAAAGGTAAAAAAGAGTGATCCACAGTAGAGGAAGCTGAAGGTGATCAAATTTTAAACTAGTCTTCTAGCTTTTTGTAGGCTTCTATAAGAAAGACAGCGAAATTCAATATATCTAAAATCCTTATGACACACTGATTTATATATATAGTGCTTTATCAAGCAGAAAAGCCCTTTTGCATATATTATCTCACTCAATCCTGACCACCATCAGAGGTGGGTGTATCTCCTACACCTGGAGTTATATAACAAATAAGTACCATGGCTAGCTAGGACTTAAACCTACTCTGAAATTACGATAGAAAAACTGTTTAAAGAAGTGGCAAGAAGCCCTGAAAACAACCTTGTTTTGTTAAAAGGTGATGACTACCAAGGAGCTGAACAGATACGTATTTAAGGACAGATTTTGACCCTATAAACTGAGATTCTATCAGGTGAAATGATTCAGAAGTATTAATTGATAAGTACTCAAAATACAAAATATAATCAAAATATAATTATTCCAAATGATACCAGTAAAGACCCAAGGAGTCTGAATAGGTAAATGTAGCTGCCCGGCAGATTTCTGGATGAATAATTACTGAGAAGACACACAGAAAGAGGAAGAATACAATACTTGATTCAGTATTGCAAACAGCTTAATCTACACATTATCATAAACCAGATTCAATGCTAACTGTCAAAGCAGAATTGTCAGAATAGTATCACAAAGCTGAGAGAAAAATGTATACCTCAGAAATATTTTCATCTCTAGGTATTTGGATACAAGATGGGAAATATGTGCAACATCAAAAATTTTGTAGAAATTTATCTCCTCACCTAACTCCTGTCCCAAAGCCTGAAATTTGATTAAATCCAAAACACTTTTCAACACTGACATATAACCAGACAATACTGAATCAGAAGTCAGTACCAAAGAAGTATTAGCAACAAAGATGACCAAATACTGCTTAAAAAATTAAAAAGCATACTCTAAAGATAAAATATAAATAATTCTTAAAGTTCTTCTTTAACTTTGATAAAATAAACCATAAAACAAAACATATCTAACTGGGCTCTATTCTATGATCACCAATCTATCTGGAAAGTTAAGTTTCCAAGGAAGTTTCTAAGGGCCGACGCCCAGAAGGAAGCATCCTCAAGAGCCAAGTTACTGTGCATGTAGGAGGTTAACACGTATGTGCTGGTAACCCTGATTCTGAGTAGAAACAGTTTCTGGGAGGCTGAAGAGGACAGATGGATAAACTGGAATTTTCCCAACCCACTAAGCCAAACACCAGATACTGTAACGAATCCCAAATTTAATTTCTTCCTGACCCACTCTCCTAATCTAATCTATCGGCAAATTCCGTTAGCTCTGCATTTTTTATATATGTATGTACATGTGCACGTCTATCTGTATGTATGAGTTTATACATATGTGTATGTGTGTGTGTATATATATATATATATAAAATAAAGTCTGATCATTTCTTACATCTCTCCTTCTACTATTCCAGTATAAGTGGCCATATTCTCTTGCCTAGATTACTCAACAGTCTTTTAACTGATCTCCCTACTTCTGCCCTTGACTCGCACAATCTCTTCACCCAGAGTAACCAGAGCGAGTCTCTTAAAATACGTCAAATCACGCCAGTCCGCTGTAACTGCTCCAGTGGATTTTCACATTATTCAGACTAACAGCCCAAATCCTCACAAAGCCCTGACCATCTTGTTCCTCTCCAAGGCCTTGACCTCATTTCCTACTACAGGTATACCTCAGAGATATTGTGGGTTCAGTTTCAGAACATGCAATAAAGTGAATATTGCAATAAAAAGTGAATCACATGAATATTTTGGTTTCCCAGCACATATAAAAGTTATGCTTCACGATACTGTACTCCATTAAGTGTACAGTAACATTAGGTCTAAAAAACAATGTACATACCTTAATTTAAAAATGCTTTACTGCTTAAAAATGCTGACCATCCTCTGAGCCTTCAGAGAGTCATGATCTGTCTGCTGGTGGAGGGTCTGGCCTCGATGTTGATGGCTGCTGACTGGGTGGCTGTGGCAATTTCTTAAAATAAGACAATGAAGCTTTTGCCACATTGACTGACTCTTCCTTTCACCATTTCTCTAGAGTACGTGATGCTATTTGATAGCATTTTACCCACAGTAGAACTGCTTTCAAAATTGGAGTCAGTCTTCTTAAACTTGCCTCTGCTTTATCAACTAAATATATGTAATATTCTAAATCCTCTGATATCATTTCAACAATCTTCACAGCCTCTTTACCAGGAGTAGATTCCATCTCAAGAAACTACTTTCTTTTTTGCTCATCCATAAGAAGTAACTCCTCATCCATTCAAGTTTTATCATGAGACTGTAGCAGCTCAGTCACATCTTCAGGCTCTGCTTCTAATTTTAGTTCACTTGCTATTTCTACCACATCTGCAATTACTTCCACCACTGAAGTCTTCAACCCCTCCAAGTTACCAATTAGAGTTGGAATCAACTATATCTTCTGGATAACTTGCTGCAGTTTCTACATGAGCACTTGCTGCTTCACCTTGCACTTTAATGTTGCAGAGATGGCTTCTTTCCTCCAACCTCATGAACCAACCTCTGCTAAGCTTCAAACTTTTCTTCTGCAGCTTTCTCCCCCATCTCAGCCTTCATAGAACTGAAGAGAGTTAGGGACCTGGTTCTGGATTAGGCTTTGGCTTAAGGGAATGTTGTGGCTGGTATGATCTTCTATCCAGACCACTAAAACTTTCTTCATATATATCAGCAATAAGGCTGATAAGACTATTTTGCTTTCTTATCAATTTCCTTCAAGAACTTTTCCTTTGCATTCACAATTTGGCTAACTGGCACAAGAGGCCTAGCTTTTGGCCTATCTCAACTTTCAACTTGCTTTCCTCACTAAACGTCATCATTTCTAGGTTTTGATTTAAAGTGAGAGATGTATGACTCTTCCTTTCACTTGATATTTAGAGGCCATCGTAGGGTTATTAATTGGCCTAATTTTAATATTATTTTGTCTCAGGGAGTAGGGAGGCCCAAGGAGAGGGAGAGAGATCGGAAAATGGCCAGTCGGTGGAGCAGGAAGAACACAACACTTACTGATGAAGCTCGCTGGCTTATATGGGCTCAGTTCATGACACCCCAAAACAATTACAATAGTAATGTCAAAGATCACTGATCACAGCTCACCATAATAATAATGAAAAAGTCTGAAATAGTGCAAAAATTATCAATTTGTGACACAGAGACACGAAGTAAGCCAATGCTATTGGAAAAATGGCACCAACAGACTTAATTTGACACAGGGTTGCCACAAACCTTCAATGTGTAAAAAATGCAGTATCTGCAAAGCACAATAAAATGAGGTGTGCCTGTACTGTCACCTTAACTCATTTGGAAAAGGAAAGGCTTCACAATTATATCACACATTTTGAATGACAAACATTTCATATCCTGATTTTGAAAAAAAAAATTTTAAAGATAGATCAAGATACTAATTTTGAGAACTGTCAACAGGATGAAACATGTTATCTTCAGAGTGATCAAGAGGTTAAACACCCAAATCTACAATAGAAAAATGCTAATATTTTGGAGGGTAAAATTTCTTTGACCCTCAGTGAAACTAGGTTCATGAAGAATTTATCTGACAAGATCACAGTTGTGTAAGGCTTATCATGGAGACACTCTAAAAGATTCAATTAATGTGTAATAAAGCTGTGGTTTCTTTAGTATGAAAAGTCTGGCTACAAATGCTGGTTGTGAGATAACTTCTAAACTGAAATGGCATTACCCAGCTTGATCATTCCCTGTATTTACTAGATATGGCTCCAGACAAATTATATCTGTTTCTAAAGTGCAAAGATATATTTAAAGGGTAACAATTTATCAACAGGAGAGAATGTTACACATACTGAAAATAATTCCCAAAGGAAATGCAATGCCAAAAACATCTTAACAATATCACCGCAAAAAAAAAAAAAAAAACCCACAAGAAACATTTTCTAAACAAACAAAAACACCCAAAATTGCAACATTCATTTGCAGATATAGTGTTTGAAACTCAAACTGTCAAACAGTAAAGGGAAAATAAACATTTTCTAGGGTTCTGTAGTGCCTACCCAAACTAGCTGACAATCATACGCCAAAGCCGAAACAATTAACAGCAATAAAAAGGGGAAACTGGTTTGCAGTCCCACTGAAATAATACAAAAGATGTACACATTTGTGAGATATATCCAAATAGCATGTGCCTGCAAAATTTATCCATTTACTGGAAGAAAGTCTGTTGGAGATTGGCTCTACCTACAAGGGACTTGAAATTATACAAAACACAAATCCAGTCTAGAAATATCTTTAAAATGTGACTTCTAATGGGAATTTTAAGAGAGGGTCCAATATGTTATAGAGGGGAAAACATAATTGTTCTGCTCCCACTTCTAAAGGGAAAAAAACAGCTATTACTTTATATCTGAGTCACTTCACTTATGTGAACAATTTATAGTCTAAGCACTCAATTTTTTGAGATGTAATTTAGTGTAACTTTTTAAGAATAGGTCACTCTAATGTCACAAGACCACTATAAAGCACATGGCCTCAGTTAAAACGGAGCTTGTATGTCTAATAAGCAGCTGTGGCAAAAAATTAAAGTCACCTTCTGATAACACAACTGCTCCAAACTTCAAAGATACTGCATATGTACACATACAAATTTTTATTATGCCATATCACATGCTACTTCATTGTCAAGGTTATTATACCTTATTATAGCTTATACCTATAATTATACCTCAGCTCATGTTGGTATGGTTGATATTTGATTTGAACAACACAGGCCTCAACATAGACCAGATATTATGAGCCAGACACCAGATAGATGACCTTGATCAGCTGTAATTCACAGCCCACTAATGTCAATACTCTCAGTATTAAGGTAACTAAGTAAGAACTATAATTAAACCTTCAAAGTATATGGTGCTTTAAATTTATCATTACTAACATCCATTATCTCATACAAACCTCAACCACTCTGAGGCATTCTGCTCATTTAATAAATGAGAAAACTAAAACTGAAGAATCTAAGTGCCTGTCTCCAGGACACACAGTAAGTGACAGACTAGGACTTAAAATACACATGCTAACAACATGCTCTATGCTTCTCATTACCCAGAGTTGAACATCATCTCTGATCAACTAATCTCATAAAGGGAAGCAGAGTCTGAACCATCTTAGTCCATGTATCAACTACTCTAGCACACAAAAAGCAGATTAGGGAGTCAATAAATGACTCCTTGGTAGGAACAGACTGAAAACTGGAAATAAAATTGTAATACTTGGGCTTCCCTGGTGGCACAGTGGTTGAGAGTCCGCCTGCTGATGCAGGGGACATGGGTTCGTGCCCCGGTCCTGGAGGATCCCACATGCCGCGGAGCGGCTGGGCCAGTGAGCCATGGCCGCTGAGCCTGCGCATCCAGAGCCTGTGCTCCGCAACGGGAGAGGCCACAACAGTGAGAGGTCCGTGTACAAAAAAAAAAATTGTAATACTTGAGTCTTAAGGCTATGACTAAACCCTAGAGAAATCTTTCGCTCACTGGGATGGAAAAATAAATTCTATTTTAGAAGAACAACCATAAGATCACTGAGCTCTCTAAAGAGTCTTTAATTCTGTAGGAGGCAGAATTATGCATAACAAACACCACCACCAACAACAATAAAAAGCTAAGAAATTGATAGTCAATAACCAATAATGCCCACTTTCTTGCCTGCTGTATTTAGCCCTATAACATTAATTTTAAGCCAAACATGAAAGGAAAAACACACACAAAAAAAACTAAGTATAAGAATGTTCAGTGCAGTACTATTTATAATTATGAAAAAGAACTTTCAATTTAAACAAGTACCCCAGGAAAATGGATAAACAGCGACCTTATAAGCAAATGTGGTATTATACAGACGTTAAAATGTGTATGTGGGGCTTCCCTGGTGGCGCAGTGGTTGAGGGTCCACCTGCCGATGCAGGGGACACGGGTTCGTGCCCTGGTCCAGGAAGATCCCACATGCCGTGGAGTGGCTAGGCCCGTGAGCCATGGCCACTGAGCCTGTGTGCTCGGAGCCTGTGCTCCGCAACGGGGGAGGCCACGACAGTGAGAGGCCCACGTACCGCCAAAAAAAA
>NW_020173766.1:934977-1023159 GCF_003031525.2 Neophocaena asiaeorientalis asiaeorientalis
TATATATATATATATATATATATACACACACACAAAAATACAGAGTAATTTGGAAAAATGGTTAAGAATCATGTTATACAGAAAAACATGGGATAAAAAATCTTCCAAGTCTTCAAAATTACAAATTCATCAAATATATAAACATGTAAAGAGATCATAAAAAATGAAGGGAGGGGCTTCCCTGGTAGCGCAGTGGTTGGGAATCTGCCTGCCAATGCAGGGGACATGGGTTCAAGCCCTGGTCTGGGAAGATCCCACATGCCGCAGAGCAACTAGGCCCGTGAGCCACAACTACTGAGCCTGCGCGTCTGGAGCCTGTGCTCCACAAGAAGAGAGGCCACGACAGTGAGTGGCCCCCGCTCACCGCAAGCAGAGAAAACCCACGCACAGAAATGAAGACCCAACACAGCCAAAAATAAATAAATAAAATCTAAAAAAAAATGAAGGCAGTTAATACAGTTAAGGTTTTCAGAATTAAAGAGGACACTTTGTCACGGCCTCTTGGACAAAATTTTGATACAGCTTCATAACAAAAATACAAACAGAAGTAAAAATCACTTCTGTTACCTCAATACTAAGTAATGTGTATAGGAAACATCTCTGGGAGTCTCTGCCATCCACAATAATTCACCTTTAAGGGGTGACGAGGAATGAAGGGAGAGACATAGGAATGTGGTGAAGACGATGCCTTAAAGAGTTTTTTTTTTTAATGTATTGTTTTTATAAAAAAGAAAAGAAATTTGATTTAAAACCACAAAAATACACCTCAAAAGTTATTCTCTCTCTCTCTCTCTCGCTGATCACTTGCTTTTGGGGAAGCCAAGCTGGCATGTTGTAAGCAGCGCTATTGAGAGTGGTAAGGAACCAAGGACAGCTAACAACCATGTGAGTGAGCTTGAAAGTAAACCTTCCATCCCCTGTCTCGTCTTCAGATGACTACAACCCTGCTTAATAGCTTGACTGTAATTTCATGACTCTGAGCCAGAACCATCCAGCCAAATTGCTTCTGAATTCCTGACCCACAGAAACTATGAGATAATAATTACTTACTGTTTTAAACTGCTAAGTAATTTGTGACACAATAGATAACTAGTATATATAAAATTAGCCAATATGTAAAAGTGATCAATGGCAGGACTTCCCCCTCACATCAGATTTAACATCCCATAAACAGACAGTAAAACAGACAAGAGTATTTCCAAAATTAGTTACCTGTACAATTGGTGGAGTTGTCTGTGAGTAGGGTGATGTCACACCATAGACAGTTGGACAAGCCTGTCCTTGATAATATATGGTTGCTTGAGACTGTGCAGGAGAGTACTGCTGCTGAACACTCACGGACTGTTGGTTTGAATCCCAAACACCGTAATTCTGTCCCTGGACTGGGCCTGGGGCTGGCACTGGCAAGACGGTGACACTAGAGTCTTGGTGTACCACACCATCACTTTGGGCCACATACTGTGAACTGGAAACTTCCACAGGGGCTGCCACATGTGGCACCACTGGCACAGGTGGAGGGGCAGCAAGGGGTTCTGTAGAATGTCCCACCAAGGGCTGAGAATGATCATAAGGAGCAGGAGAACACACAGGATCCATGCTGGGTGTGGGGAGGAGCACCTTTCCAGCATTAGGATTGCTGGGATCCACATAGGCCTGCATGGGGTAACCTGGTGGGTAGCCAGCAAAGGGGTGATGAGGGGCACTGTAGCCAAGAGAGTCATAGGGCAGTGGAGATGTCATTCCCAGGTTCTGCATCTGCTGCTGTTGTTTTTGAGCCTCCCGCTGAGCTACCTCCTGCTCAAACAACTTTCGACGCTCCTCTGTAGAAAGTTTATTGCGATCTTTAATTCGTACTTTCTTTTTAGAAGTTGGTGTATCATATCTAGAAAGAAAACAATAAGAGCACCACAAAAAGTTTTTCCCTAAATCAGAGACATAACCAAAGCACTAATAAATGTTATGCCACTCGATACTAAACCATTAACCACACCAACTCCAATTTGGCACTGGCTGAAAATCATACTCAAAATTACTTAAGGAGTTTTGCAGATAGGAGAGAACCTCAAGGAAATAGACACTTAGATGAAAATAATAACTTTATCCTTATCCTCAGCTTCTAGAACTTCAAACTAAAGATACATGTAGTACCCTAAATAGATTCTTCTTTATAGTTAAGTTCTGTAGTTCTGTAACTACAAATTCTGAAATTAAAACAAAAACCGAAATACACTAATAAAAGCTACAGAATTTGATGTATGTCTGACCACACGCATTAATATCAACACAGGTTAGTTAAGTGAAAGACAAGCATGTACACATAAAAGTATGGGGGGTTATATTCACATACTCTTTGTGCAGTACCAAGTATAATATCATATTGCTAAACCTAATACCCTGTGATAGTTTTGACAAGTATCCCCAGTAAGCCCCCAAGAAACCATTAGCTCTAACATTCACAGGAGAACTGAGGACTTAAAAGATTCTTTTGTGAAGTTCTATGGACTGAATCAAACTTTTGAGAAAGGCTCTTGGCAAAAATGAAAAATGACAACTAATTTCAAGACGTTTCATTGCAAAGAAACATCTAATAATAGATTCATGGATAAGGGTACAGCATTTATCCAAACAACAAAAAATATATGGTCTAAAAACCTCGTAGCTGAAAACTTCCTTTAAAGTGTTAGTGGTGTGGTAGTACCCTTAGCTGCCTGGCAGAAACAAATGCAAACAGTCTATAGAAGAGAGCACCTTAAATCCAGGCCTCAATGAATTCCTACAGATTAAGTTCTAAGGAACAGGAGTTCATTAGAAAATAAAATTAATCTTGCCATTTGTAACAACATGGATGGACCTAGAGGGTATTATGCTGAGAAAAATAAGTAAGACAAAGAAAGATAAATACTGTATGATTTCACTTGTATGTGGAATCTAAAAAACAAAACAAATGAACAAACAGAGTTACAGATACAGAGAACAAACAGCTGGTTGCCAGAGGGGAGAGGGGAAGAAAGAAACAGGTAAGGGAGATTAAGAGGTACAAAAATTCAGTTGCAAAATAAATGAATCACACGGTATGAAATGTACAGTGTGGGGAATATAGTAAAAAACTATGTAATATCTTTGTAAGGTGACATACCGTAATTAGACTTATTGTGGTGATCATTTTGGTATAGAAATATCAAATTACTATGCTGTGTAACAGGAACTAACAGTGCTGTAGGTCGATTATACTTCAAAAAAACTCACAGAAACAAACTCATAAAAGATAAACATGTACTAGGAATATACTGTACCACATGATACATATATAATGAACACTGCTGTATGTTCTATATGAAAGTTAAGAGAGTAAATCCTAAGAGTTCTCATCACAAGGAAAGGTATTTTCCCCTATTTCTATAGTTTTGTATCTACATGAGATGATGGATGTTCACTAAACTTATTGTGATGATCATTTCATGATGTATGTAAGTCAAATCATATGCTTAACATCTTAAACTTATACTGTGCTGTATGTCAATTATATCTCACTGAAAGCAAAAAAAAAGGTATATAATTATAAAATTATAAAATACACATACACACACACACACACACACACACACAAGTGAGAGGAAGAGACATATAAAGACTGCTGATGCTGGAATTATCACACACAAAATATTAGAGATGTTTAATATGTTTAATAAGATAAAAGAGGCTATTAAAAATATGCCTAAGGAACAGGACCATAAGATACTATCAGGCAGATTTGAATAAGAACCCCATGAAGCATCTAGAAAGGAAAAAGAATGAAAATTAAAACTCAATTATCATATAAAATTGAAATTGCACATACGTGGCAAAATTCTACTTAAATATCCAAGAGAAACTTTTGCACATGTACACCAAAATAAGATAACAGCACTATACATAATAGAAAAAGCTTTATAACAAAACATTATACAGTAATAAAAATAAACTGATACTATTATAAATCTTAGTAAATAAATATCAAGTCAAAACAAAGTACTGTCAAATTAAATGCAAAATAGCCTTTTCATACAGTTAAAACTAACATATTTTTAAGAAATATATATTAGATGACATAAAACTATATTTAAAAAAAGGCAGGCCAGGGTACAATGAACACAGAATCCAACAGATACTACTTGCTATCACAAGTAGTAAAGACAGGGGACGGTGCAGAAATAAGTGACACAGCAAGATTTATATAATTGTTAAGATCCTGACTTCTGTGCTGGGACCTCCAGGGCTCATTACATTATAGTAAATGTATGGAGAAAAGGTCCATGGATAGAAATAAGTGTCATGAACCAAGAAATAACCTAATATTCAATTCAATTCAGTGCCCATAAGAGCCATGGTATGGTTAAGCAAGAGATTAGATCTGAAGAGAATTAGTAACTTGGAAGATGATCTTCAAATTTTAAAAGTTCAATGAATTTCAACCAGGTTGAAAAAAAAAGAAATCCTCATATAAACACAGGGAAACGATAATGCGGAACACCAAATAAAGAGAACTTAAAAGCAGGCCAAGAGAAAAGCCAGGTTACTTAACAAAGAATAGCAACCAACAAGTTTTGTAAAATCAATAAGGAAAGTCAGAAGAATGAAGAACAGCTTCAAAGTATTCAGAAAAACTGTCAACCCAAAAGAACTTCCTTTCAAAACTGAGAATAAATGTTCACATAAAGACTTGTTCATAGCCAGTAATATTCACAATAGTCATCTGGAAACAATCCAAACGCCTATCAACTATTGAATTTATAAACAAACTATCTATACAATGGACTACTACTAAGCACTAAAAAAGAACTGAGATGCATAATAACATGGATGAATATCTCAAATATAATATGCTAAGTGAAAGAAGACAGAATATATTTTATAGTATATGATACCATATATATGACATTGTGGAAAAGACAAAACCAAGTCAGAAAGGAGATCAGTGGTGGCCAGGGACTAGGAGTAGAAGAAGGGGACGCACTACAAAGGGGTAAGAGATAATTTTATGAGGTGATGAAATGTTCTATTGGGTTGGCCCAAAAGTTCGTTTGGATTTTTCCGTAAGATGTTATGGACAAACCCGAATGAACTTTTTGGCCAACCCAATATATAACCTCTGTGGTTGTAGTTACATAACTGTATGCACCTGACAAAACTCAATGAACACTACACTTAAAATCATGAATTTTACTGTAAGCAATTTATACTTGCTGGTTAGATAAAGCTGATTTTTAAAACTGAGGGTGAGCAACGCAAACAAAACATGAAAAACACTTTTTAGACACAAACTGAAATATCATGAAGAGAAACTCACTAAAAGAAACCATTTAGGGACTTCCCTGGTGGTGCAGTGGTTAAGAATCTGCCTGCCAATGCAGGGGACATGGGTTCAATCCCTGGTCTGGGAAGATCCCACATGCCAGGGAGCAACTAAGCCCAAGCACCACAACTACTGAGCCTGAGCTCTAGAGCCTGCGAGCCACAACTACTGAAGCCCACGCACCTAGAGCTGGTGCTCCGCAACAAGAGAAGCCACCTCAATGAGAAGCCCACGCACCGCAAGGAAGAGTAGCCCCCTCTTGCCGCAACTAGAGAAAGCCTGCACGCAGCAACGAAGACCCAACGCAGCCAAAAATAAATAAATAAACAATAATTAAAAAAAGAAACCATTTAAAGGGGTCTGAGATAAGAAAGAAGAGAAACTAGTAAATGTAAACAAACTAAAAACATCAGTTGGTCTACATAAAAAAATTAACAATAACTGATGGGAGGAGAGAGAAGGAATTATAATACTGGACAATAATACCATGTAAATTGGGAAGGCTGAATGGTCCCAGTAAGTACTTATGTTGTTCAGGATATTGATTAGCTTCAAATTTTATTAAATTGAAACAACCAGTTAAAGAATTAAAGAGTTGCCATAAAAGATTAACAAAAACAAAACCACCCAATCAGCTATAAGCTACTTATTAGACACAGAAAAGTTAAAAGTAAAAGGAAGGAAGAGCCTTCCTGGGACAGGACTTGCCCCCTATCCTCTGCTTTAGCTCCTCTCTGAAGTACCTAGACAACAGTATTTGATGCACATCTCCTGAGTTGTTTTACAGATGTGAAAACCCCCACCAAATGGAAGATGTTAACTACTTAAAGACCAGGAGCACATAGCCCCAGGCCTCCTTAAGCCTAAGGACTGATAATATTAACCCCTGTTACCTTACCCTCACCTGGCTTTTAAAAATGCTCTGCGGAAACCCTTCAGGGAGCTTGGGGTTTTTTTTTTTAAGAGCATGAGCCACCCATCTTCTTGCATGGCCCTGTGATAAACCTTTCCCTGCTCCAAAAAATAAAAAATAAAATAAAATAAAAGGAAGAAAGATATACCAGTTAAATCCTACTAAAAGGAAGATAAGCATATTTCTAGGAATATCAAACAAAAGAGACTATAAAGCAAGCTTCAATAAAATTCTAAGAACTGTTATCATACAGATCAAATAATGACAAATTGAAAATTTAACAAAAAGAAATTTAAACACATTGTATATCCTAATAGTATTTAGAACTAGATTATGAAGCTGCATTAACAAGAGTAGTTCAAGCAGTCTTACAGTTCTTAAACACTTCTATCAGAAGAGAAAAATTAATGAGCTAAGAATCCCAATTGTTCCAGTTAAGAAATTAAAAAAACAATATAACAAGCCTAAAAAAGTGGAAGGAAACAAAATATGAGTAGAAATCAATTACCAAGACAAAAAATGGAATCATTCTGTGATTTGCATTGGAGGTATTGCTAGCAAAGTAACATGAACAAGGCATAAGAATTAGAAAGGAAAACCAAAACAAATTCATATGATATGGACTGTTGACAATGACAAAAAAAGTAGACAGTGGGGCAAAAAAAAATCCTATACTCTTGAAATTAATACAAGTTTTGTAATGGTTAACAAAAATAGGATCAATATACAAAGGTGAATTGCATATCAAAACACCAAAACCAAACTGAATATGTAAACGAAGTTAGGGTTCTCAGAAATAAATACACCAAAAGATAAGTTTTTCTGGAGAAAACTATTAACAAAGACATTAATGAAAAACTTTATCTTCATTAAAAATATTAAAGAAGACCTAACTAGATAGAGAATATTCAAATACTCAAAGCAGATTCTAAGGAAGAATAAATCTGAGAAAAGACAGGGCATCCCAGAAGATCAAGTAGGGATTTGCCCTACTTGCTATCAAGACTTAAATATAAGATAGTCATAGGAGCCCAGAAACAGATCCTCCCATATGTGAAAACCTGTTGGAAAGAGGCAGCACTGCAGATCAGTGGGGAAAGGAGGAGCTTTCAAGTAGTAAATGATGCTGGGACAACTGGGTGTTCACCTAGAAAGAAATGAAACCAGATTCCTACCTTAAAATATATACAAAAATTAATTCCCAATGGATTAAGGACTTAAATCTTGCTAAAAAAAAATGTATATACACACACACACACACACAAAGTCATCTCAAGAGTTGGGAAGAATTTCTTAAAACACTGTAAACACTAACCATAAAGGAAACATACAATATATATGATATATTCAATTACACCATAATTAATAAATTCTGTGTATTGAAAGATACAGAAAGAGTCAAAATACAAATCATAAACTGGGAAAAAATACTTGCAGAATTATATTTAGAATATAAAAAAAGAACACCTAGAGCTTAAAAAGACAAAATTTAATAAATGAACACCACATATAAAAAGACACTTCACAGAAGAGTAAACAGGAATGGTCAATAAACATATGGCAAAATGTTCAATCTATTTAGTAATTAGAGAAATGTAAATTAAAATCATGATGAATTACTATTACATACCCAGAGAACCCAAAATTAAAAATTCTGACAACTGCATTACATGACTGCTATATCTCAATTTTTTTTTAAAGTATATTTAATTTAAAAAGAACTTCTCGGGAACAAATGTTTTCTAGTGCCCAGCAGGTGATTATGTGGCCTGTTTTTCTACCAGCATCACAAGACAGCCTCTGACACAGGGATCAAACAACATTTTGAACTGGTATGGTGTAAGATTCACTAGAAAACATAGGGTTATCTCCCATCAACCCCCATTCCCCTTTAAAGAACAAATCTCTGGCTCCTCAAATAGCATTTAAACGTTATGAAGTAGAAGCCATTCGGGTACCAAAAATCTATTAGTCTTCACAGCTATTACTAACTGTCAAAAGAGACTCTCAATAGTTATGAGTAGAGTTTCCTTTTATACTCACTCACAAGAGAATACATTTATTACAAAAGCACTTGTTGCCCCAAATCAGAAGTGTATCACTTGGGTACTTTTTGACTTGCTCAGAAAAGAGAGTAACTCACATAGGCCACTTACCTGTCATCTGGCCTTTTTGTTCCCCGCTCATAGGCAGAAGAAGGTGGTGAGAGGGAGCCCCTTCGTTTCCTTTTCTCTTTATTTTGAGTTTGTTTGTCTGGGTCTCTCTCTCTTGACCTGTTAGGAGTCTTTGGGGCAACTGTTTGATCTCTGAAGCCAACGGCATCCCTTCCTCGTTCGGTTACTAGGGGAAAAGGGTTTTTTAAAAAATTTACTTGGTAGACTTGTCTCCATCATGATAGTATACCAACTGTATAATAAAATTTCTATCCAACAAACAGATCTATGGACTCCTCCTTCATATACCCAGTCCCGAATTTGGACGAGACATAAGGTCTTATGTGCTTGTATGCTCTACTTCCTAAAAGTCTCTTCCATGACTGCCCTTTTCTACCTTTTTCCACCAAAGTCTCAGTCCAAGCTTTCATCATTTCTAACTAGTTCTGTGGAACACATGCATGCAAAATGTTCCTGATACCTTTAGTAAGGCAGTCTGCCTGTCAGTTCAAAATGTAAAAGCCTTCCCCTGCCCTTATAACTGCATATTTACAGTTGGTAGAAAAACAGCCTGGCATGCTAAACATAAAAACCTCAATAGAAAAATCTCTTTAATTAAAAAAAAAATTAGACAACTTTTTATGAACTACAATTTCAAAAGAAAAATATTTCAAACACAGGTGAAACAGGTGGTAACTCAGTAAGTTATCAAAACCAGAGAGCTACATCTTCAAAAAAAGAACGCCAGCTTCCTATTCAAAGATGGAAGCTGGGGGCTTCCCCGATGGCGCAGTGGTTAAGAATCCACCTGCCAATGCAGGGGACACGGGTTTGAGCCCTGGTCTGGGAGGATCCCACATGCCGCAGAGCAACTAAGCCCATGCGCCACAACTACTGAGCCTGCGCTCTAGAACTTGCAAGCCACAACTACTGAAGCCTGTGTACCTAGAGCCCGTGCTCCGCAACAAGAGAAGCCACCACAGTGAGAAGTCCGCGCACCGCAACGAAGAGTAGCCCCTGCTCACCACAACTAGAGAAAGCCCGTGCGCAGCTACAAAGACCCAACGCAGCCAAAAATAAAATAAATTAAAAAAAAAAAAAAGACGGAAGCTAACCTTCTTCACTCAGTCTCTTTACCTAGAATGGTTCTCACCCAATTCCATTGCCACTGCTCCCAAAAGCTGCCCTAAGTACTACTTTTCACTGATCACACCACCTAGTCTTTCATTTTCCTAAGTAGTCTAGATCCCACCAATGAACATTTCAATATAAACTGACTAGTATTATATGCTGTTGCTTTGTGTATGTTAGTACTGTTACCTACTAATCATATTGCTCTCTTCATAAGGAGGGAATTTCTTATAAAATATCTCTCATAGCGCAAAGCGGATTCTCAATAAACATTGTTTTTTCTTTTCTCATCTCAGAAAAATGTGCTATCAGTTGTTTTTTCCCCCAGCAGTAGGATCAGGTTTACATATACCATTCTCACAGTTCTTTTAGCTGGCCAAAAACTCCATTTATTTACAAAAAAGTTACTAATCTACAGCCATGTATGAGTATTTGTCAGTGAGAAGCTAACAGAACTAACATCTAATACCACATACTGGCAGAAAATACCATACAATTAAAACAACTGTTCAGCTCAGAAGGTATTAGCACAACATCCTTTTGTGAAGTATTATTATCTAGTTTCATCTGGATCTGCCCATGACTCTCTATTTCCTCCTTCAAACCCAGGTTCCTTACCCTGGTGTTAATTTCCTTAAAATGTGGCTATTTCTTCACTATATACTGGTAAAACAAGAAAAGGAATCATACCAACAGTATATTCTGACTCTGCATCTTAGAATATGTGAGGCAGAGAAATCATCTTATATATTCAGGCTGATTTTCTCATATTTTAAAACGAGGATAAAGCTAGACTGCATATTTCCCAAAGTATTTCACAATCCTTATGAATTTTAAAAGTTCTAAGCTTTTTAATCGCTTGGCACTGAGGAGTAACATAGCAAGTCAGGTTTGCATTATAAGCATTTGTCTAAGCTAAAAGCCTGATACTGAGATGGAGGCGGGGTTCCCCACATGTGAGGATGAGACTGAAGTTGGCACACAAAAGGCTGCTCCCTGAAAAGATTATAATTGTCCACTACAGACCATGTCCTGCTTCTCTCAGAGGGCCATACCAGACTAGATACTTAACAAAATAATGGTGGCAGGGTGGGGTGGGAGGACCTTCAAAGGTATTGAAACTTTGCCTGTCTTGCTAATGTTTTCAACTCAGTGGGCCCAGAGAAGCTAGCCTCTGATGATCAACTCTATAGTGGTGCTGCTGATACTGCCAACAAGTACTACTCAACCCAGCTTTCTTTCTTATGGGAAGAAATCTTTGCAGCCCTAAGTAGGATGTCTGGCTATGAAGAGACTAAACCAGTAGAACTAAAAAATATCCAAAAGATACAAAAGTGATGTAAAGGATACTTTACAGGGCTTTAACCAATAAGATTATTTAACCAATAAGATTTAAGATTACAAAAAGTTCTTCATGCCAAAAATAAAGAAAAAGACCAAAAACATGATCACACTGGCTCCTTTACTCTATTTATACTGGGTCACTGCTGGAGGGGCACAAGAGACTAACAAGAGCCACCATAATTTATACCATTGCTTTAATCTCTAAAGTATGTTGGAAACACAGCTAAGTGGTAAAGCCCAGAAACCATACTGCAATGGTCTCCCTATTATCTGTTCTGTAATAATGATTCTTAACCTTGTGAGGGGTCACTGATTCCTTGAGAATCTGATGAAAGTTTTGAATTTTCCCCAGTAAAATGAACGTATACCAAGGATTTTGCATATAAACATCTACAGGTAAAAACTTACACACACCTAAGGAGTATAGGTTTAAGAATGTCTGCTCTAGGGCTTCCCTGGTGGCGCAGTGGTTAAGAGTCCACCTGCCAATGCAGGGGACACGGAAGCTCTAGAGGAAGAAATGAATGGAAGAAAAGCTGCTAGAAGGCCATGACTTCAAGGAAAGAAACAACACAGGGAGTATAAAGGGACATCTCCTCTGACAAAAAATCACTAAGAATAAAAATGCACAGATCCACCTCCTAGAGCAATGAAAATAAAAATTAACAAATGGGACCTAATTCAACTTAAAAGCTTTTGCACAGCAAAGGAAACTACAAAGAAGACAAAAAGACAACCCTCAGAATGGGAGAAAATATTTGCAAACGAAGTGACAGACAAGGGATTAATCTCCATAATATACAAACAGCTTGTGCAGCTCAGTATCAAAAAAACAAACAACCCAAACAAAACATGGGTGGAAAATCTAAATAGACATTTCTCCAAAGAAGACATACAGATGGCCAAAAAGCACATGAAAAGATGCTCAACATCACTAATTATGAGAAAAATGCAAATCAAACTACAATGAGATATCACCTTACACTGGTCAGAATGGCCATCATCAAAAAATCTACAAACAATAAATGCTGCAGAGGGTGTGGAGAAAAGGGAACCCTGCTACACTGTTGGTGGAAATGTAAACTGGTATAGCCCCTATGGAGAACAGTACTACGGAGGTTCCTTAAAAAACTAAAAATAGAGCTACCATATGATCCAGCAATCCCACTCATGGGCATATATCCAGAGACAACTGTAATTTGATAAGATACATGCACCCCAATGTTCACTGCAGTACTATTTACAAGAGCCAGGACAGGGAAGCAACCTAAATGTCCATCGACAGAGGAATGGATAAAGAAGCTATGGTACATATATACAATGGAATATTACTCAGCCATAAAAAAGAATGAAATAATGCCATTTGCAGTAAAATGATAGACCTAGAGATTGTCATACTGAGTGAAGTCAGACAGAGAAAGACAAATATCACATGATATCACTTACGTGTGGAATCTTAAAAAATGGTACAAATGAACTTATTTACAAAACAGAGAGTCACATATGTAGAAAATAAACTTATGGTTACCAGGGGGGAAGGAAGGGAAGGATAAATTGAGAAATTGGGATTGACATATACACACTACTATACATAAAACAGATAACTAATAAGGGCCTACTGTATAGCACAGGGAACTCTACTCAATACACTGTAATGGCCTATATGTGAAAAGAATCTAAAAAAGAGTGGAGGTATGTATATGTATAACTGATTCACTTTGCAGTACACCTGAAACTAACACAACATTGTAAATCAACTATACTCCAAGAAAATTGTTTTAAAAACACATGTTTTCAAACTTATACCAAAAATATTTCATTTACCTAATGACATATTATCTGGTTCCAAAAACAAAATAAAGTTCTTATCAGTTACATCTGCATATTTCTAAAAGAATATTCGTAAAGTCATATGCACAAAGTATCTCTGAATACCTACTTGTGCTCTCCTTTTCAGTTTGACTTTTCTTTGGAATTCGATATACCTCCTGCAAAAAATAAACCAAAAGAAGAGTTATCAGTGTGGAATGGAAGTGGTGATTGCTTTGAAGCTGAATGATTTCATATGGCAACAAAGAAATGGGGAGGAACAATCTGGTATTTAATTATTCTCCAAAATTTTACCTATGTTTGGCTTTAAATAAAAATAGATCCTGGTCCCTTAAAAAACAAGTAAAAACATATAGCACAAATACATATTTATTTCTAAACGTCTACCAGGCTTGTATGACCTCATTAGCCAAGCAGCAGACTAAGTAACTAAGACATTTTATTTCTGGCAGGAATACACCTCCTGATAATCTTAATTTCTATATGCCTTCTGCACATAAAATGAAGTCATATATAGTTCATTTACTGAGAGTATGCATATGAACAAGTCAAACATCTCACTTGCCATCCCTACTTAAGGGAAGAAAAGGTTAGTAATACCTCAGCTATATAAACACACTTCAGAAAAATTACATGTGCAAAGACAATTCCTGCTATTCAGCGTATTTTTCTATAAATACAAAATCAACTTGGCTAATGGCCAAATCTACTTTTATACTGCTGTTATTTTAAAAAAGGAAAGTTTTAGATCATTGTTGCTCTTCAAATACTATCTAATACTTTATCAAAATTGTTCTTGAGAAATATAAACTATGTTTTTAAGCCTTGAGGTACCTTTTCTTGCTGTATGAATCTAAAGCCTAGCAACAATTCTGTTCCCTGACAATCTCTCACTGTTCTAAGTCCATCAAGTAGCTCTTGGGCACATACTTCCTTATCCAGTCACCTTGTTAAGTGGGCAAATGGCAAACCCACACATTCTCAATGGTACATCATATAAAACCCTTCCTTCAGAGTAATCTCATAATACTGACCACACCTATATGACCTGGTAATCCCATTTTTTAGGAAATGTACTCTAAGAAAAATCTTTCCACACAATTTTTGGTTCTAGCAGCATTTGTGGAAAATGAAATAACCCACATGTCACAACTGAGGGAAGTTCAAGATGTAATATTCAGCTGCCAGTAAAAATGCCAATGTGGACTTTACAGACGCAGGGCAATCTGTATGAATGCATTATCTTATTTGAATTTCAAAACAACACTATGAGGTTGCTATCTCCATTTTACAAATGGGAAAACTTACTTAAAAAGTTTAGCAACCTGCCCAAGGTTATGATGCCTTTTATCATCTGTACCAGATGACACAGTGGCATTATTCTGGGAAGGACTACCATTTTGGGGATTTATCCACAAATGTAGGTAACATCCACCATCCCCCTAGCCTTTTCTAAGTAGAACTTCCACTACAGCTGGGATTCTCAATTCTGGCTGCAGAATTAAACCACTCCAGGCAACTTTTATAGATACACTATCCAAAACAAATTGAATCTAAAATTCTGGGAATGGGTCCTAGGCACCTGTATTTTTTAGAAGTTCCCCAGATGATTCTGATGTCCAGAGAAAGTGGACATCACTGAATTACTGGCTTCTCTTAACAGCCCTCACTCATTCCTTCCTCACAAGGGAGAATTTGAGAGAAAGAACTATGTATGTCTGTCATCAGCTCAGAGCCATCTGGGCTCTTTCTCCTCTTGGGCTGCTTCTGCCTGTAGAGAGGATACATTCTAATCTATTCCTCTGAGGGATGCCTGGAGTTGTCTAATTCAATGTCTACCTGTGGGTATGAATCAGGGATAAAGAGAAGAAGGACTCAACACTTTTAGCTCTGACTTCTCTATCCGCCTCTTGGAGGGGTTAACAATCTCGGGAAAAAGAACGCCACTTATCAGCACCTACCCACATTATAGAGAAAAACAGGTATTCTGCTAATTTTAAAAGTTTGAAAATGACTGTTGCATTAGGTACTCTGTAAACCTAGGTACTCCAAAAGAGTTCATTCATGAAGGGTGCTCAGAATAGATATATCGAGGATGATATCTGAGTCAACTAAGAATTACACAATTTTAACTTATTTAGTTTCTTTTGCAGAAGGTCTCAGCATTACAAGTATTCATTACAAACATTTATAGCAATTTATTACAGACCTCAAGTTTGGGACCCATTCTATGGTGGCGGTTAATATACCAAGGAAATGCTTCTCAAAGATACATTCTTAATTCCATTCAAAAGTTTAGAGCAACTGCTAACTAGAAAATGTATTCTGATCACTGAGTTGTACACATGAAACTAATATTGTAAGTCAAACATACTTCAATTTTAAAAAAAGGATTCAGGGACTTCCCTGGTGGTCCAATGGGTAAGACTCTGTGCTCCCAATGCAGGGGGCCCGGGTTCGATCCCTGGTTGGGGAACTAGAGCCTGCATGCATGCCACAACTAAGAAGTTCGCACACCGCAAGGAAGATCCAGTGCAGCCAAAATAAATAAGTAAATAAATAAATAAATAAAAATTTTAAGTATTCTGATGTTCACAAAATGGCTGATTACTACTGATTAGTGACCAAGAGCTACTGACTATTAGAGTATGCCTAACACTATGGGGAAGTTCTATCAACATGCACCTAAGCACTTGGAATTACTAACTTCCTCCTCTTCATATTGTCAAAGCTGTATACAAAATTTAAGCTGGAAACTAAGATTATCTACTTTGAGGCCCTGAAATGCAACAGAATTTTTCCAAAGTCCCACAACAACAAAAAGTAAGAAGGAAGCAGCCCTATAAAGATTACTGTAACATTTCTCAGGATCATTCTGTCTTGTGAATAAACAGCAATAGTGTTAGCCTACATGATATGAAAATCTGTTTGGAATAATGTCACACCCGCATGGCACAGAATCCATTGCTGAAACTGCTATCTGAGTTGCCTTCATTCACACTAATCCTTTATCTAAATGGGAGATTAACAAAATAAAATTAGAGGATAAGAGTCAGAAGTCCTACATCTCCTAACAGGTAGCCAGAAAGCAGGGAGAGAGAAAAGTATTAAAAAAAGCAGGGTAAGAAAGTATTAAAAAAAAAAAAAAAGAAAATTTTTTAGAACTGACATATTAAGTCACCAGATAGAGAGGGCTCAGAGCACCTCCCACAACAAAGGAGTCGAAATGGTATCAAAATAGCAACACTGTAAGCTGGAAAATGATGCAATGACATCTTGAACATTTTGAAGGAAAATCTATTTCCAAATGGTAATTATATGATTTGCCAAACAAGAATAGAATAAAGGTATTTTTCAGAGTTATAAGGTCTCAAAATTTTGTCTACCAGGAGAATGTTAAAGACACTCCAATGTGGAGGGCCTAAAATTCAAGATTCTAGATTGTGTGAAATACATCTCATAAATTGTCTACAGTGTACCTTGCACCATACTAGGTATAATAATTTATAAGACCTAACAATAATTCCTGACAGAGTGATGGAAAATCTTTCGAAAGTTACTGTAAATGAATTACCCAGCATTTAGATGATATAGGCATAGATTAATAAATATATGTATACAAATTCAACAACGGGGCATTCAAAATAGATCAAGTGTCCAAGCTCTACTTCTGTGCAAATAACTAGGCAGTGGTGGCTATTTAAAATAACACCTGCAAAAGATCTGAAGATGTCATTCTAACCTGTCAGAATTTCAAAAAAAGTTGTCTTCCAACAATACTGTTCCTAACTGAAAAGTTTAGTTATCTAGAAAGTGTTTTTAAAGCAACTGCTATAATTAGCAATATAAATTTTTTACAAAAGGGGTACATGTTTTGACTATGGATTACTTGGAAAATGATGAAGATATTAACAGAAATGTACACCAAAGACGAAGAATTAGCTTATAAAACAAGATTATGAGCTTGAGTCTGAAGGGCAAGTGGAGGAGAGAGCCAAGAGAAGCCTGAAGGGACTTCCCTGGTGGTGCAGTGGTTAAGAGTCCGCCTGCCAATTCAGGGGACACAGGTTCAAGCCCTGGTCTGGGAAGACCCCACATGACACAGAGCAACTAAGCCCGTGTGCCACAACTACTGAGCCTGCGCTCTAGAGCCCACAAGCCACACGTACTGAGCCCACGTGTCACAACTAGTGAAGCCCGTGCACCTAGAGCCTGTGCTCTGCAAGAGAAGCCACCGCAATGGGAAGCCCGCGCACTGTAACAAAGAGTAGCCCCTGCTCACCACAAGTAGACAAAGCCCATGCACAGCAACGAAGACCCAATGCAGCCAAAAATAAATAAGTAAATAAATTTATTTTTTAAAAAAAGGAGAGAGAAAGCCGAAAATATAGACCTAAAATTCAGGAAATAGGCTAAAGCAAGAGATCCACAATCTGGGAAAACCTTAAGAAAACAATCGATATATAGTGTTACTGTCAGAGATTGCCAAGAGAGAAGGTACATAGAGAAAAACAGACTGACTTGAAGGAAAATGAAATTAAAAGGTGGAAAGTCTTTATACCTGATTCATACTGTAAGTTTTCCATTTCTTAATAAACAACTGCCAGCAATCTCACTTCTGGGTATGTATCCAAACAAAATGAAAGGCAGATCTCAAAGAGATGCCTGACTCCCATGTTCACTGCAGCATTATTCACAATAGCCAAAATACAGAAACAACCTAAGTGTTCATCAAGAGATGAATGGATAGAGAAGCTATGGTATATGTATACAATGGATATCATTCAATCAGGAGAAAGAAGGGCACCTTGCCACTTGTGACATGGATAGACCCTGAGGGTATTATGCTAAATGAAATAAGACAGAGAAAGACAAACACTGTACAATATCACTTATTACATGTAATCCAAAATAGCTGAACTCATAGAAACAGAGACTAAAACAGGGGTGAAGGGAGGTAGAGTTACAAACTTGGTCAGAGTTACAAACTTCCAATTATAAGATGAGTAAGTTCCGGGGATCTAATGTACAGTATAGTGATACAGTTAATAATACTGTACTATATACTTGAAAGTTGCCAAGAGAATAGATCTTTAATATTCTCCCCAAAAAAAAGAAATGGTAATAATGCAAGTGTTAGCTAACACTACGGTGGTAACCAGTTTGCAATATATATGTGTATCAAATCAACAGGTGTACACGTTAACCTTACACAATGTTAAATATCAGTTATATCACAATAAAGCTGGGGAGAAAAGAAAGGAATGTAGATACTAAAACAAAGGACCATTTTAACTCAAGAAATATTATATAGCTATGAGTTCGATGTTTTTGTCTTTATTGCATGTGAATCATGATTCCCCAAAAGCAGTTAGATTATATTTAAAGTACAGTAAATAGATTCTGAGTAAACAGATTCTCTTATGGGAAAAAAAAAGTTTACTTTTAATTATATGGTTTTTATACTACCCATTTTTAGTTAAAAAAACAAACAACACTTGAAAAAGTTACCTACTGCTAATAGGTCACACTAAATCGGTCTAAACTGGGATGTTTTCTTCCAACAGTCTCAAAAAGTACTCATTGGAAGTTTGTTGGCAAAGTACTCCAGCACATTTTTAACACATCTCAAATGATATAGAATAGACTCAAATAGAATAGACTGTAGAAAAAAACAGGATTAAAACAAAATTACAAAACAATACTTTTTCTGGAAAGTGTAAAAATTTAACACTGATGTAGACTGTTCTTTAGCTAAACAAGACTTTGAGAACAAAATAATTTACAATGAGAGTATAATTTTTTACCTTTTATTATATACAGATCAGATTATATATTCTGTAATAACATTTACTTTTTACAACTAAGACTATTTTTCCTTGTTATTAGCAAGTACAGATAAAATTGTGTAGCGTATGTGTCAAACAAATCTTTATTCCTAAATGACAGCAAGACTAAGAACAAAAGAGAGAAAGAGACTCTGAGCAAGGTGCCATTTTTACAGCTGGAAGAGGCGATAAAAAGCAGGAAGGGACAGAAAGAAAATGTGAAAGCAAAGTTATGCGATATGGAGGCTAGAAGTTAAAGTGCCAACTCCAAGTAAAAGGAATTCTAGGAGAGAAGGAACTTTTTTGAGAAATAATGAAGAGTTTTCCAGAATTAAAGAAACATAAAATACCTTTCATTAAAAAGGCAAAGAGCATCAAATAAGAAACAAAGACTATGACCTAGCAATTCTGCATCTGTGTTTATCCATCCCCCCCCCCGCCCAATTTCATATTGGCTCATATAACAATATGTAGAAAATGATATCCATACAATGGAGTATTATTCAGCTATAAAGTGTAATTAACTACTGATACATACTACAACATGGATAAAGCCTGAAAACACTATGCTAAGTAAAAGCAGCCAGACACAAAAAGCCACAGATTTCATGATTCCATTTATCCTCATTATTCAGAGATCCTGTATCTGCAAATTCACCAACTCACTAACATTAATTTGTAATCCCAAAATCAATACATGAGACAAAACTTCACCAACTCTCCCCCCCAAAAGATGAGTCAATTGTTGACATTTTTTGGTATACTTTTTCCAAATAATTAACTGATAACATGATGCAACATTCTTTTCCCAGGAGTATCTCAGAATCTTTTCATTACTTTTTCTGAAAATGCTTCTAGTACACTAGTGGTCTTATATATTTCCTTTCCAACTTCTTCAATATTATTTTTACTGACTTTATGAAATCAGTGCGTTTTTATTTCATAATAGGTCTGCCAACTTTTATAACAGTGAGACTGGCTGAAAAAGAAAATAACCCATTGGACAATGATACATACTGATGTTAACTGAGAAGGGACCTTTGAATAAGAATTTTTTTAAGTGTTCAGTTCACTAATGTTTTTTGTCATAATTTTTGTTTCTCTAAGCAATTTTGAAACTGAAGATACTGAGAATACTATATACGTGTGTATATGTATATATGAATGTTTATGTATTTAGTTACATGTGAGAGATAAGCTTCTCCAAGATAACTGAATGTATTAGAAGATTTTTTAAAACCCCACTTTAAACCCCATTTTAAAAAAATCCTTTTTCCCAGGATTTTCAGGTATTTGTGAAGTTTCAGGGTTAGAAGCAAAGGAACCAAATATTTACGTGAATTTACTGAACACTGAAAATCTAGAAAAAGAGGTAAGAACTTAGAAAAATAAAATGATAATAAATAAACTTGGGAATTCCCTGGCAGTCCAGTGGTTAAGACTTGACACTTTCACTGCCATGCCCTGGGTTCAATCCCTGGTGGGGGGACTAAGATCTAGCAAGCTGTGCGGTGCAGCCAAAAAATGACAACAGAAAAAACTAAGCTCATCTGGTTCCCATTGAAACCGTATGGCTTACAGACAAATCATCTTGGAAAATACATGGTTAAATCAATTCTGTTAGTCATTTAGGCTAAGGATATTAAAACACTTATATCTGGGTAATATCAGACTGTAAAGAAACCTGATTCACAATTCCACACACCAGTGCAGGGGTCAGCAAACTACACCCTAAAGTCTGACCTGCAGCCTGGTTCTTTAAGTGCCCCTTCAACCCCAGCTAAGAATGGTTTTTTACATTTTTAGAGGGAGAAAAGGGGAGGGAAGAAGAAAAAGGAAGGGGAAGAAAAAGGCAGAAAGAAGGGAAGAAGAAGGGTGGAAGAGACTGAGGCCTCACAGTCACATTTTAAATTTAAGTATTTTAATATTTACTATCTGACCTTTTACAGAAAAAAACTGCCAACCCTTGATCTAGAGAAATAAAAGCACATCTTTGGGTAATATATGACTGTCTTGGAACCTGATTCATAATTCTATATACTAGCATAAAGATTTTAAAGATCCATTTTCTTGATTAACAACAACAAAATTTAAAAAATGAACATACAACATATAACTTCAACGTCTATGGCCCTATACCACTCTAAGCTTAAAAAGAAAAAAAAGAAAAAGAAAGAAAGAAAGAAATTACTGGGCAAATACTGATATGTAAATACCCTAGGCTCCTTTTCCCTCAGCATAATTCTGTGAAATGCTTTCAGTGGTAATGGTTCTATAACCCGGATTTAGCTTCCTTTAATAGAAGGAAGAGCTGTATGTACCTCGATCATCATACCCCTGTAAAGTGTTAAGAGTCTATGATTTTATCTCATAAATTGTACTACAAAAAGTGGGAGCAGGGGTATCTCCATTAGGTCACAGAGGTCCTGAGATTTGACTGGAAAAATAACTTAGAAGATAATACACATGTCTGGAAGTTTTATAAAATCACACACATGAGAGGGGCGGAAGAAGGGAGAGTAAGGGGAAAAAGGAGTAGAATAATTTTATTTATTCTTTTAAACCCCTGAATAAACACTCTAACTTCAGACAGCTGGGCTCCCAACAAACAAAAGATAATAAGATCCAATTTCAGTTTTCAGCCACTCAGAAAAATGGGCAAAGGATATGGACATAGTTCTTACAATAGGAAATATAAACGTAAATATATTCAATACTTCATGCATAAGAGAAATGCAAATTAAAACTATAACAATATTCCATTTTTGCCTATCAGTCTGACCAACATAAAGTTAGACAACACCTGTGTTGGCCAGGGTGTAGTGAAACAGGCACTCTTACACATAAACATTGCTGATGAGAGTTAAACTGGTACAGCTATGAAGAGAGATTTGGCAGTACCTATCAAAATTACAAATAACACAGACTGACTCAGATACACAACTTTTAGTAATTTATCCAACATGTATATCCCACATATGTGAATATGTTCAAAAAGTTACTTGCTGCTAAGCTAAAGAAAGGAATCAACCTAAATGGCCAAAATAGAAGACTGATTAATGTATGATTATGATAAACTGATCATGGCATATTTATACAATAAAATACTATGCAGTTATGAAAAATAAATTCTTCATAAACTGGTATGAAATAATCTTTACAATATATTAAGTAAAAAGGAGCTAAACAGTGGTGCCAGCTTTGTAAAAAAGGCAAAATATATACACATAATATGCACAAATTATCTCTAGAACGCTCACAACAAACTAGTTTTATTGGTTGCCTCCAGGGAACAGGACACGGGGCAGGGTTAGGAGTGAAATGTTGCCTTTTGAATTTTGTCGTGCGCAGTAATGGTCTATTTTAAAAATTAAAAGAAAAGGTAACATGCCTCAGAAGCAGCCCTAGACACAGTACCAAAAGACTTCTGTGCATTGTGATTGCATTCAAGGTACAGAATGAGGGGCTGTAAAGTCTCAGGCAAAGGCCTAAGGAACATGGGGATTCCCAAGGCAACTTCTAAATGCTGCTATTTAGCAAGTACCATACCTTAAAAAGCTTTCCTAGTTCACTGACATTGTTTAATTTTAATTTTTAAAGGAAGGCATCCAGGGCACTGGTAATATTCCATTCCTCTCTCTTTTTTAAAAATAAATTTATTTATTTATTTTTGGCCACACTGGGTCTTCGTTGCTGTGCCCAGGCTTTCTCTAGTTGCAGCAAGTGGGGGCTACTTTTCGTCATGGTGCGTGGGCTTCTCACTGCAGTGGCTTCCCTTGTTGTGGAGCACGGGCTCCAGGCGTGTGGGCTTCAGAAGTTGTGGCACGCGGGCTCAGTAGTTGTGGCTTGAGGGCTCCAGAGTGCAGGCTCAGTAGTTGTGGCGCACGGGCTTCGTTGTTCTGCAGCAAGTGGGATCTTCCCAGACCAGGGCTTGAACCCGTCTCCCCTGCATTTGTGGGTAGATTCTTAACCACTGCGCTACCAGGGAAGTCCCTGCCATTCAGTTTAAACTTGTTCCCTGAACTTCCTCCTTCTCTAGCCTTACCCACCTTGACTCTAATTCAAAAAATCTACCTTAACAACACTTGGTTTTATTCAACACGGATCTAAAATGTGCCGGGCTTCCACTAGTACTGAAGCACAAGGCGAACACCTGACACATGAGCCTGCTTTCAAGGCCTCCCCAGCCCATTAGTAAAACGTGTGTAGAAAAATTAAAGTTTTATGCTGGTAAGTAATCACTGAAGAATAATCAAGGTCATGATGATTAAATGTTTCTCAAATTTCAGATTTCTGTTTTCTAGGCAAGTTAATTCCAAATCTAAGATTTTCTTTTACACTTTCAAATTTACCTCCTCTATAATTTTTCTAATTAAAACTTAAAAATCACCACAGCCCTCCAAGAGACTTCACTGAAGCTATATGTTGCACTAGTCAATACAACACTGCAGCTAAGACCATCCAGAAAACACTTTTTGGACCACAATTTGTTCTTTTCCCAACCCACATATATACACACCCCTGTTTGAGAAACTGCTCATATTTGTGGACCCTTGCCCCAGAAAACCCCACAGTTTTATATATGATTTCAAGCGTTCTGAAAATCCCTTGAAATTCAATCATGGATCACAGGTTGATCTCTGCAGCATTAAGGAAAAAAAGATACTTGAACAAAACACTAAAATGATAATTTCTATGATTTAAGAATGAATTTGAACTTATTACAGTTATTAAAACAGAAACAGATTGAGAGAAGTCTGAAAAGTATTCAGCAAAGATACATAATTGCATGAACTGTCTAGCAAGGACGTAGCAATCACTATTTGCTGGATCAGAAAAAGGAATGGAAAGAACATAGGATTTAAATCAGAAGATAATTTTCAGCTATGTCATTTAAAGTTAAGTTACAAACTCATGGGCCTGTTTGTTTCCCTTTTACAGCTGATAGAAACACCACCACTTACTTCACAGGGTTGTAAAGATTACATGACACTCATTCAAGTATTTTCTGACCACCTATCAAATAAAATATACACATTATGGATTCAAGAAGAATCGGGACTTCGCTGGTGGTCCAGTGGTTAAGACTCCCATGCTTACACTGCAAGGGGCGTGGGTTCGGTCCCTGGTCAAGGAAGATGCCACATGCCATGGTGTGCGGCCAAAAAATTAAAATATAAATTAAAAAAAAAATAGCAGCAGTGTGGTACCATGGAAAAAGAAGGACCTTCTTCACTTCATCATTCAAATATTTATGAAGTGCCAAACTACATAGTACGCTTTCACTGTGCCCTGGGGAGACTCAAGTGACCAAGACAGACACAGTCTCTGCCTCTGCACAATGTACAATTATGAAATGTTATCTGCTATGATTGGAAAGGATGTTATGGGAGCATATAGAAAAGGCAGAATACTCTGTCTTGGAGGAACAGGAATGGTTTTCAGGGGAAGGGATGAAACTTAAATGAGAAGAGACATCTAAACAAAAGAAAGTCTTCTCAGAAACAAGTCAATGAGAGAGAGAGAGAGTGTGTGTGTGTGTTTGTGTGTGTGTGTGAGAGAGAGAGAGAACAGTAGCACTGTCCCTCTGGTAGGCCAGAAACTCTTGAGGTGAAAATGCATACATAAATAAGGACCAGATTATGCCATGGTATCCAAGCCTTGTTAAGAAAAATGGATTTAACTAAACAATGTAATGAGGAACCATTTAAAAGTTTTAAATAGGACTTTGACATGAACAGATGTATATTTCCAAAAAGATTACTCTGGATACTGAATGTAGCACACATTGTAGGGGGCACAGAGTAGTCATTCACTATTATTAAGTGGTAACTTATTACAACCATTACTAAAAAGATACCATGATAAAAGTAACTCTTACTACCAACGATTAAGGAATGGTCGCTGCCCTTGAAGATCTCATGGTCCTGTGAGGAGAAACAAGCATCTAAGCAAGTAATTTTAATAACCTGTTAAGACTGCTACCACTGTATAGAAATACAGAAAAAGGAATTATGGATTAGAAAATCACCATTTGTTAACAATCATAGTTGTACAAGATTCAGGCAAATTCACTGGATGGCTAAATTTCACAAAAAAGAGTATTTATTATTTCCAAAGGTGCTCCTATATTATACTCTTTAATTATAAAGGGGAAAATAGTAACTTTACATTGGAGAAACCTGGCAGACACCAACTTAACCAAGTGACTGAAGTTGACAATGCCAGTAATGGGATAAATGAACATTCCAAACAGAACTTCAGACAAACCCAAATTGAGGAATATTCTAAAAAATTTAAAAATATTCAAAAATGTGACGTTTATAAAAGCCAAAGACTGAGGAACTAACTATTCCAGATTAAAGGATACTAAAGAGATACAACTCAATTTAACGCTTGATCTCAGGTTAGATTCTGGATCAGAAATTTTCTTTTTTCTATAGAGAACATTATGTGCACAACTGGCAAAATCTGAATGAGGTCTGTTTAACAGATTAATAGTATTGTGTCACTGTAATTTGCTGATTTTGATAAGTACACTGAAGTCATAAAGAAGAATGTCCTTGTTTTTAGGAAATACACACTAAAAATAACTAGGCGCGGTGGGCATGATATCTGTAACTTATTCTTTAAAAGTTAAAAAGAAATTAAGAGAAAATGTTAAGGTAAATTTGGTAAAATGTTAACACTGGGGAATCTGGATGAAGGGTTTAGAGGAATTTTTACTGTTTTTAACATACATCTGTCACTGGATGTGTATTACATGAAGAATACATAAAGAACAGTATTCTTGCAGTTTTCCTGTAAGTCTGAAATTACATCAAAATCAAAAGAACATTAAGAAGGAAAATTTATATATTTTCATTATGGTTATATATAAAACTAGATTATACCAACTTATCTGTACTCTACAAGTCTCTTAAGTTTCCGACTAACTTGATCATGGTCCTGAGGGAAGAACGACATTCCTTACAGGTGTCTTCTAGCCCAGTAATTCTATAATGTATATACTCTCCCACTTCTCAGATAGTCCAATATCCAAATCACTTAAAGTCACTTTTCCTAAACAGAGTCAAGACTTCTTTTTTTTTTTAAAAGTAACTTCATGGGGTATGGAAACATGGTCATCATGTCTCTAGGGAAACAGAATTAAGAGCTCACCCAAAAGAATAAAGTGTCAAAATGACTTCATTCAAAATCAGAATGTTTAGAGCAGCCAGATTCTGTACTTTATCATTTAGATTAGGTGTTGGCAAACTTTTTCTGTAAAGGACAAAGCAATAAATATTTTAGGCTTTGTTGGCCATCCAGTCTGATGCAACTACTCAACTCTACCAGTGCAGTGCAAAAGCAGCCACAGACGTATGTAAATGAACGAACTTGGCTGGGCTCCCCGCAAAACTTCATTTACGAAAAAAGGCAGCGGGGCAGATTAGGCCACCCCATAATTTAGATGAAAGTATTATCTGATAATAAAGAAACCAGGCTACTAATAAGTTTTAGACCGTGTTTGCCTTTTATCAGATGAGATTCTTATTACAAAAATTCAATGTAGTGGTACCTAAAATAGTGCTCTTTGGGGGCAATTTTGTATTTTAAACAAAAGGGTAAGTAATACTGATTCTTTTGGATACAGAATAATGTCTACTAAGGATTTTGAAATTTATTACAGAAATTCAGGGCACATTATTTCATTTTGAAATGTTGCATAGCAGATTTCACATATTAGTTAGGAACCGAAATTCCAAGCAGTGACTCAAAACTTGTTTTATTTTTTTTGACCACGCAGCTTTTGGGATCTTAGTGCCCGACCAGGGATTGAACCCAGGTCCCCAGCAGTGGAAGCATGGAGTCCTAACCACTGGACCGCCAGGGAGTTTCCCCAGACTCAAAACTTTTCAGTTGGGTAACTCTGAATTATTTAAAACTTCTGTAGAGTTCAATGCTTAACTTTCTAGGAAAATAATATGTTTAATTAAAGATAATGTCTTGAGATAAAGATGAAAAAGATAATAAGGATGGTTCTTAAGAAAAGTCCAACTTATCACATGTACAAAATGTCCCTAAATCATCTAATCCAGATGTAACTATAACTATTCAGACTTCACTATAAGGAGACACACATCCTGTAACCTAACTGTTTATAAGAGAGGCTCTGGAATCACTAGCCATCACAATCTCTCAGCTGTTTAAATGCAACTGAAACTGCCAAATTCATGGGAACCTTACCTCTTCTTCTCATGATCCAAATGAAGATTTTCCAGTCAAGTTTATAATTAATCATCACTTATAACCAGCTGTTTTGCCCTGTGAAGTGTCGGGTATATTTTCAGCATGAGGGGTGATGTACAGTAATTCCTTTTACAAACAGAAATATATGCACATGTCCCTGCTGAAAATGTAGCCCAGTTAATTTGCATGTGAAAATGAATACATGCTCATGTGTAGCAATGTGCTAAGTGATGTTTCTTGTTGAGGTCTACTTTAGGAGTCAAAAATGTGTAAGCCTTGTGGAGCCAAGGCAGTGGTCCTGTGTATAGAGGTATAGAAAAAGTAGCTCACTTAATCCTTTCTCGCCAGGAGTCGGGATTTTCCCAGAACGACATCCATTGTCGGCAATGGACGCACCAAAATAACGCCGGTGCCAGTGAGTTAACCACCTCTGTCCTCTTTTCACCTATTATATTTTTCATGCATCATCCAACTTCCCAACCATCTTCCTGTTTTCTTCACAGAATGCACGCTAGGTTCTTGTTTTTCTTCAGCACGAAGTTGAAAATGGAGTTGAGAAAAGGAGACACATGGTCAGCTGGTGATGTTAACAAGCTCCTTGCTGCCCTGAGAAGCTAGATGGAAATGGTTCAAGTTACAAGGGGGATCATCATCAGATCTGGGAGGACAAAGAGTAATTCATGAAGCTTCATTCCCTTCCCTCCCACCCTCTTTCATTTACTGATGATCCCTATAGTCTGCCTTCACAGCAAAATCAAGATTAAGAAATCTGAAGCAACCTCTTTCAGTTCTTCACTCCATCCAGTATGTAGAAAGGACAAGTGGAACACATGTCCAGCAATGTTACAGTGGCCCAGGAAGGTCAGGGAAGCTTGGAGTGGCTAACATAACCACAATCTTAGATCAATGCTTTTTAGTATAATCTTGAAATTAACATCAGCAACTAACACATGCTTGGCAACAGGTGCTTAATAAAAGTTGGTTGAATAACATATTTTCTTTTCTGCCAACATCTACTTGAACACACAGGTGGAAGTCAGACAGAAGTAGTTAACTCTTTCAATGCCGGGAATAGGATGGATATATAGTAATCACATCAAGTCAAGGTGTTTCTCTAAAACATGTTCAAATTATGGGTTCCCTAGCTGAAGTATATTTTTTAAGGACAACTATAACCGGTTTTGAAATTAGAACCATGGTGAATGTTAATTAGAATGATAGATGAATAAGAACCCCAGCACCAATGCATAACAAAACATCACAGTTCAGGCAAGCAAAAACATTTCTCAGTAATGCAATTCTAGATGGGTAATGATTCCAGAGCAAACTATAAAGTTTGAGGAAGGAGGATTTTATTTAATAACTTCCTTGATGCTAAGAATTGGGATAAATCCAAAGTATGAACGTTAAGAAGAATATATTTTAGGTACAAATAAAATTTTAAACCTCAAGTCAAGAGGATCATCAGTCTACACAGTACTGTGCAACCACTTCGATCTTTCAGATAGGAGTGAAGAGGACAAGCAAGGGAAGAAATAATTGTGTAGGACTCAAAAACATTTATGTCTGGAGTGTGAGTTTAAAGTACCAGTTATATCTAATTGAGTTAAGGATATTCCAGAGAATAATTTATATCATTACAATTATAATAAAAAAAAACTACCATACAGAGAAACAAAAACATTTACTTATTCCAGATTTCAAGAAGAGACAGGTTTTTAAGAAATTAAGATGATTATGTCTTTTTTTTTTTTTTTAATTACGTCAACCAGAGCCTTCTCAGGCAAAAGTGAACTACTAGGTCTACAATCCCCCTCTCTATGAAACTATGTCTGTAAGGTCTTTTCTACCTTCACCTGAGTGCCTGTCTCCATTTCCACCTTCCTTACTGAGCCAATCATAGTACAGGCTCTACTAGCAGTCTCCAAACACAAGAGGGACTTCGTCCAGGGACTCCTGTGCCCTCACAAAGCAGCCTTAAATAAAGGTTCACACAAATGACTGTCCCAGCAGCTCTTTCAATTAATTGCAACTCCAGTTCCTGCATTCACATGTTGTGTAATAAACAGATTTACTCTGAATCTTTCCTTTTATATTTATAAAAAGGTCAGATTTCAAATAATAAGGCTGAGTTTATGCTGAACTGTAGGTGATCAAAGAGTAGCATGAGTAAGAGCTCAAATGGGTAAATGAGAGCTGAAACCACACCATACTTAAAACAGGGTCTCAACACAGTAAATTACAAATGCAAAAATAAGCACAGTGCACAACCAACCGACTACACTCATTCTGCTCAGTATAAGGATAATTCCCTATGGGTCAAATGGTAGAATATAATGGGTGAGCTTTGTAGTCATAATTGGGAACAGAGAAGACTCAGGTGTCCATTTTGCTGCAAATCTGTATTCTTGGTTTATCTGGTTGCTTCACCTCTGGCGCAAGAAAGGAGGGACAGAAAAACAGAGGCTAGGTAGTAACCTGTTCCCACAGGGTCCTCAAGACCTGGATCCCAGGATCCCACTTACAATCAGAATTTGCCACATCTCTCCTAGGCTCATCCTGTTATTCACTTCTGTGTTTATCCAAGACCCAGACTGGGTTCTCTGCAAAGAAAACCCTGCACATCATGCTATATACTTTAACAAGTGATTATGCAAGTATTAGATGTAAGGGTTCCAGAACTCTATATTTTTCCTCTCGATAACATCTTCTGGCCAGAAAAATAGGCATTTAAAAGTAGGCCTATTTCAGAAACAACAATAAAACTGAGTAGGAACTAGCTCCATATAATGTTGTTTTACTGGAACAGATATTTATGTTCAATAGTTTGTTTTGGGGTTTTTTTTGTCATGAGACATTCCACCAAGCTAACAAGCATGATTCTATAGCTTTATATGTTCAATCATTATTGATGAGAAGTTGCAAAATTACCTTGGCTTCCAATTAATTTTATTTTTAATTAATTTCTAGTTAATCCAATAAATTAATTTCCAATTATTTTAAACATTCATTTTTTTCTTACATAGACTCAAATGTAGAATCCATATTTGTTACTAAAAGGATTTTTGTTTTTAATGTAAAGACCACTTGAATGACTGAATTTACTGTTGTGATATACTTTTGTAAACAAGGAAAAGGGGGATGTTTGTATATTAGTTTGGCTGGTATCTCTGGCCAAGGTTTAAAAGACATTATTTATTTATAAAGATATTTATAATTAGCTGACAGAGAGATAGTATTCCATTTTTCAAAAATACAAATAGCTAGAAAAGTAGGTAATTCGACTGAAGGTTTATAGAACTCTAAACCTGGGTAATTCAGGTTAAAATGAACAGAAATGTTTTCTTACCTTTAGGTCTTTCCAACTGTCCAGGAGCTTGGTGGCCAAATCACTTATATCTACTGTTTTATCTGGCTGTTCCTGGCTCCTCTCACTCTCCACATCAGATACACCCTCCTCTTCATCTTGGGATGGTGTTTCCTCAGCAATAGGTTCGTCTAGTTTTGTGCCATTGCTCTCTTTAGGCTCTATTTCAGTGTCAGCCTCTGGTTCAGATGTGGGTAGCTTAATGGCCTCCACAGCAATTTCACTATCAACTTTAGATTCAGGCAGCTGTTGTGTGAGTAGCTGTTGTGACTGTAACTCTTCCTCTTCTTCTATAGGGACGTTTTCTAACTGGTCAAGGTCCTCTTTGCCATCCTTGCCTTCTAGCTCACTGGTAGCATCAGAGATCGCACTGTCCATGCTATTTTCACTTATAATTTTAAGTCTGCGAAACATTAGCTTCTTGGGGGTGTCTGTATCAGCTTCTATGCTCAGCTTGGTGGAAGGATCAGGTGTGTTGAGCGGTGTGTGAGCACGTGATGTATTCTCGCTAGAATACCCATCTCCTTCACTCAGCTGAGGGACAGCAGTCTTGGTTTGAGACCAACGTTGAATAATAGGAAGTACTTTGCTTTCCTCCAACATATTTTTAGTAGGAATGGGTAAATGTTCCAAAGTCTTTATAATCTGATTAAACATAATTTAAAAAAAAACAAACATCACTTTGTACAGCTGACTTTTCAAGCCTCTCCATGGGACTCAGATCAATTCTGTAGAAACAGTGTTTTTTTTTTACTGTCTTATTAAATTAAGACCTAAATCTTGTAACCACAGATGGATTTAAATGTCATAATATTACTTTCCTCTAGTATGGAAGGAAAAGTGTTTGATTTTTTATTTTTTTGGCTGCACCACGAGGCATATGGGATCTTAGTTCCCCAACCAGGGATCAAATCCGTGCCCCCTGCAGTGGAAGCTCAGAGTCTCAACCACTGGACCGCCAGCTAAGTCCCAGAAAAGTGTTTTAATAAGCCTGACCAGCAAGAATAAAATGTGGAGCAGGTGACTGCTCACACATCAAATAGGACTAATTTAATTAATATTCTCTACCAGTAGTTCTCAAACCCAGGTAGATTTTTTAAAAATATAAACACTACTGGACCTCATTCTGGGTATGTTTTTCTAAAAAGTTTCCCAAGTGACTGTGATAAAGGCTTGGGAACTAAGCAACAATATATATTTAAATGTCTTGCATACAAACAAAAAATGCAGATATTACTTAACCTCCTTAGCCTTTGACAAACAGCTGTCTAGCAAAGAGAGACACTCTCTTCATTCTGAGATAACCACCCCCACCCCACACTCTGAAATCCAATAATTTCTTCCAAAGTACTCCCCCAGTGTAGTTCTACAGAAACTCCAAGGCTTCCCCAACTCCTACTTATTGCTGAATCTCCTGGGAGAAGGATGGAGGCAAGACAATCACTCATTTGCCCACTCACGTCTTTGTTTTTAAAAGTATATTATTAAATGACCTGGGGATTATATTAGCACTTATGATTAAAAAGAACTACATTTAAACCAAGTTAGAAAATATTGTGTATTTCACGGGACGGTATAAATATAACAATTCCACTAACGACACTGTCAATGAACATCTATTTAGATCTTTTAAAACAATTTACTCCTCAAAATGTTCTTACTCTTGTCATCCAGAATTCAGCTCTTCATAACTTTTTAGAACCCCAGAATTTAAGTTCCATATGGTTTCCTATCTTTTTAAAATTATGGTTTTAGCAACACACTGGATCTTTCACTTAACTATGATACTAGTATATCTTGCTCTTGCAGTTCCCAACTATGTAGTACTAAGCTTTAAAAGATACCACAGGGAAAACCACTGGGCAAACTCACTTCCAGCAAGGTGTATGTAAAGTTACAGTTATAGGAATGATATTGGGATGATAAAATGATGTAATTATTTAATATGAGTGGTAAATATAGTGCTAAATTCATTATCACTGATATTATCACAATACCCTCAACCTAAATAATAAATATAGTGGTTTTAAGAAACAAGCAGGTCAGCTGAATGTGAACTGACCTCTTCCTGAAGCTTCTGATTACTTTCCCGGCCATCACCTAGTTCTGCCATCCAGATCCACAACAAAGACAGCCCATGACGTTCCAGAAAGGACTTCAGGCAAGACTGTGAATGTGTGTTCTTCCATGGGGGAAGCGAAGCAGGATGCAGTGTATTGGGGGGTGGGAGGAGGGAGACACATAATACCACAGAGAGCGTTAAAGAGGGCCCACAGAGAGGACTAGAGTTCATTTACATTCACAAAGAAACCTAGAAACTCTATTTTGATTAATCTACTAGAACTGTGCAATTAATAAATGCTTTAAAGTGAGAGATTATAATCTTTTTTGATACTTAAAATGTCAACCTGGACTTTATAAAGTTCAAATTTTGAAGGATTAAGAAAAAAAATTATATTCACAATTTTTACTGAAAAAGCTAAAACTATAAAAAAATTTAAAAATCTTTTCTTATTATCCAACTTCTTGTGGAATATTTAATAAACTGGAGTAAATATGATTACTGTTAAAATTCCTTGCTTTGAGATCCTATGGTAAAAATGGCCTTGCCATGCTAATAATCAAGCGGCGGTGGGGAGAGACCCTCTATCAAGTGTCATGAATTGTTACACACACAAAAAAAATTCCACCATGTTCTTTGACTGGAGAGAAAACACACAATATCTACTAATAGATTAACTGATGCTGAACTCTTAAGACATTTTTAAGAGTACAAGTTGTCAAAGTCATATAGAACTCACATATCCATTTTAAAAATGAGTAACTCTTCTCATATCAGAATTATTCCTTTTCCCTTCATCATTCTGGATTGTAGTTTAAATGTCCCACCTCAAATTCCGAAATAAAAAATAAATTAATATCAAAGTGTTCACCTGTATGAGCTTGAGACAGGTAAGTTTCTGTTCCAAAGTTTCAATTCTAACCATTAGCCGGGATAAGCTGAGCACCTGGTTTTTATCAGAGAGACCCTCACCATTCTCCATCAGGGCTTCTAGCTCTCCATCCACCTGCCACAGCAAGGAAAAATATCTGGTTATAGACAACAATAACAACAAAACCCCCACTAATCTAAGAGTCAAACAATCTGAAAAGATGCTCGACCTCACCAGTAATAAGGAAAACTAAGACCACAGTAAGAAACCATATTACACTCACTATAAGAAGTCTGATAAAATCAAGTCTAGGCAAAGATGTGGGTCAAAACAAACATTTGTACACTGCTAATGAAAATATAAATTGGTATGATCAATTTGAAAAGCATTTCATTCAATCATCAAATATTTACCAAGCACTTATACATCTAGTATAGTTCTAGGTGTGAAGACATTGCAATGAAGCAAAACAAAAAAATCTGCCTTTATGGGAGGAAGAAAAATTATATTAGGTAAGAAGTATGTCAGGAAAAAAAAAAGTATGTCAGAAAAAATAAAGCATTGAAATAAAGCTTGAAAAATAAATATTTGTATCCCCTATGCCTAGCCGCTGTATACCTAAGAATAAACCCTAGAGAAACTTCTGCGCATGTGTACTCTGGGAATCAGAAGAATGTTCATTGAACAGCCATTCATAAGAGCAAAAAACTGCCAACAATCCAAATGCCTGTGGCCAGGCTGGATAAACCGGCATGTTCACATAATGGCATATACCACAATGAAAGGAATCAAGTGCAGCCAAATGCAACAAAAATTATCAATCTTAGCAAACATAAAACTATGTAAAAAAATAAAGTTACAGAATATTGCATGCTGTATGAATCCGTTTCTCTGCACCTCAAAAACAAATTTTTTATAGATACATATCTGAAAAGTCTATTTTAAGATGGCAAAGGGGACTTCCCTGATGACACTGTGGTTAAGAATCCACGTGCCAATGCAGGGGACACAGGTTCTATCCCTGACCCGGGAAGATCCCACATGCCGCAGAGCAACTAAGCCCGTGGCCACAACTACTGAGCCTGCGCTCCAGAGCCCAAGAGCCACAACTACTGAGCCCACATGCCACAACTACTGAAGTCTGCACACCTATAGCCCGTGCTCCACAACAAGAGAAGCCACCACAAGAAGCCCGCATACCACAATGAAGATTAGACCCCGCTCACCGCAACTAGAGAAAGCCTGCGTGCAGCAACGAAGACCCAACGCAGCCATAAATAAATAAATAAATAAATGATTTTTTGTTTGTTTTTAAAAAAGGGCAAGGGAGGTAAGACACAAAATTCAAAATGGTGGTATCCTCCAGGAGCTATAAGCAGAGAGAAGGAAGCAGAGAATGCTCACAGCACATATAAAGTATAATTATAGGCTTTATAATTTAACATAAATTCTTTGTTCCAAAGATATTAAATAATAGAGAACAACAGCAACAAAAATCAAGGTTCCAAAGGTTGTTTTCTAGCTGTGTTGCAGCAGTTATAAAAGATATAAAGACACCCTCACAGGGCTTCCCTGGTGGCACAGTGGTTGAGAGTCTGCCTGCTGATGCAGGGGACACAGGTTCCTGCCCTGGTCCAGGAAGATCCCACATGCCGCGGAGCGGCTGGGCCCGTGAGCCATGGCCGCTGAGCCTGCGCTCCACAACAGGAGAGGCCACAACAGCGAGAGGGCCGCATACAGCAAAAAAAAAAAAAGAAAAAAGAAAGAAATGAGAGTCACCAGAAATGAATTCACCGAAGTGGGGTTAGAAATAGGTAAGATAAATACAGGAGGAGGGAGGAGGGAGGAAGCAGAAGGAAAAGTCTGAACAACCAGAAATGGAAAATTATGACAGTGCATACTATGCTCAGCCTGGCTGGAGTGGATAAGGTGCAGTGAGGAATTGAGAAAAATCTTATCAAAAAGAAGGCTGGTGTTAGAACATCTCAGATGTAATATAAAAGAATCTGGATTTGATGAGACTAAGCAAGAGAGCTCTATTACTGAATCCCAAAAAGGGAATAATATGATCAAAATGGAATTTGAGAATAATTAGTCTGACAAAAACAGGATGAAATCTAGACAAGATAGAGATTGAAGGAGAAGAGATATAAACGACAGCATTAAATCAACTTGACATGCAATGATAAAAGTACAGAATGAGCTGATAATAAATTAGAGAAAAGCAAATATAAAAGAAAATATCTTGAAATTTTCTGTTACTTAACTGGCTAAGTGTCTCACTTAATATAATTTTAGGCAAGGCATTGAAACATTTCTATTTCATATTATACCCCAAAACTCTTATTATGGTATATAGAACAAAAATAAACGAGAAAATATAAAATGCTGCCTGCAAGAAGTTGAAGATACATAAACTCATATTTTCCTTCTAAAAAGTACATTTGAGGCTCATCCTTTTTCGTTTCCAGTATTATTTCTTAGGTTTTGAAGAGATTAAATACATGAACAGAAGAGCCAATTTACAGTTAAATCTTAATGTAAGACAATTTCCTTAAAGATGTTTTTTTCCTTGCAAAACCTAAATGTAAAAATTTCCTGTGTCCCAAATTCCAGAGGATTAGCATAGGAAAGACCAAAGGCTTTAAAATACTACTTTCCCTCTCAAATACAAGAATCTTGCTTTTGACAGTTTTGAGATGTAAAAATTCACTGAGCTTATATTTCCTTTTGGGGTTATTTCCTTTTCATAATTAGGCATGTAATCTGAAAAGTTAAAACTGAGTTGTTACTTTCATTCATCAATAAATTGAGTAGATATTACTGTATAAAAGGCACTACTGGGATATAAAAAAGTAGCATTCTTAAGGAAATAAACAGTAAAAATGTAGAAGTATAAATAAAATTTTGCAAACAAAATACAGAAGGTGGACAACCTTTGAACATTCCTACTATAATGATAAGCTTAATGGTTGTATTACATAAAAGTAAGCATGCCAATCCTAGTGGTGATATGATACATCTTCCATAATTTTGGGTACCCAAGTGAACAATCAATTGTGGAATTAATAACTTTTAGGACACCTACAGGGGAGGAAGCCAGGAGATGACTGACATTGACTGCTTTCATTAAATTTACTAAAAGTATTTATTTTTCATTTATGGGTCACCACCTTCCAAAAAGGATTTGTGGTAAGTATAAGGAGGATTAGGATGTATTTTAATAAATTACTGATAAATGAAAATTTATATGTATATACACAATTCTATAGCACTTAAAATTTTATTCTGTTAATTACCTAATCAGTTCAAGAAAAATGTTTATTCTTTATTTTGGGGTATGAACTGTCTTTAATGGGTCTAAAGCACCATTGTTAATACATTCTGATAAATATAACATACGATTAGAAAAGTATATAAACAATTAGTAAATAAACAGGTTTAATAAACAGTTGAGCAATATCCATGGCAACCAACACTCAGGTAAAAGGGAGGGTGGGGGGATGGGGAGGACACTGCCAGTGTTCCTGAGGTGCTCCATGTGCCCCTTCCTTGTTATAATACCTTCTCTTCTTAACTCTAGAGACAATGTCTCCTAACTTCTTAGGAAATAGTTCTGATTTTTAAAATAGGTTTACTACATATATTATAAATTCCTAAACATTATAATTTTGTCTGTTTTTAATATTTATGTAAATGAAATCACACTGGACAAAAAATCTTTGTGCCATGGTTCTTTTTCAATCTTTACATTTTAAGTCATCATTGTTGCATGCAACCATAAGTTTCTTTATTTTCATGACTAGTTTTTCATCATATGATTATAATTTATTCATATGTTATTTATTCTAATGTTAATGGGTATTTGAGTTGTTTCTACTTTTTCTAATGCAAGCAATGCTGCTATAATTCCTGATGTGCATTTTAAACAAGTCTCTCTCTGGTTATAGACCTAGGAGTGCAACTGCTGGCTCATATAGTATACATACATTCACCTTTAGTAAATAACACCAAAGTGTTTTCAAAAGTGATTGTATCCATTTACACCTCCACCACCAGTGTATGAGATCTATTGTTCCTGTGTATCATCTGACTTAATTTTTATCAATGTGGTCAGTATGCAAATAACATCTGATAGTAGTTTTAATTTGTACTCCCCTGATTACTAATGAGGTTGCACACCTTTCCACATGTTTACTGGCTATCTGGATTACTAAAGTGTCTATGGAAGTTGTTTATTTTTCTTTTGGGGCTATTTTTTTCTTATTGATTAGACAGAGCTCTCTATATATTCCAGATACTAGGATTTGTTTGTTATCTGCTGAAAGCAACTATTTCCTTTCTTATGTGGCTTTTCACCCTCTTTATTGTGTAAGTTAGTTACTGTTAATTTGTTTCACAAACTCAAAAGAGATTAAGGTAAATTTCAGACTATTCCCTGTTTATAATTTACAAACTACAAATAACATCAGATAATAGTGCGGATTTATTATACCTCCATCAACTAAGTATTTAATTAAGTACCTAGTTTGTGACATATCCAAAGAAGACAATCACCTGTCCTGGAAGAGCTTACAGTTTTTAAGTGGATAAACTGTATGTACATAGCTTCAATTGTAAGAGCAAGGAATAAGAAATGTTCACCAATCAAAGGTTAATATGGGAGGGCAGATGCAGACTACAGTGCCATTAAAATATTCTTGTTAATAGTTAAAATATGCAAAACTATATCTTAAACTGCTGCTATCTTTTCCTTTCCATGGCATCCCCTACCCAAAAGAATTCCAAAAACTAACACTTGGGAATTTCTTTCTTTCCTTTTTTTTTTTTTTTGCTGTACCACACAGTTTGTGGGATCTTAGTTCCCCGACCAGGGATGGAACCCAGGGCTATGGCAGTGAAAGCACCGAGTTCCCTGCCAGGGAACTCCTTAACACTTGGGAATTTCAAGAGGTGCTACTTTTGTGATTCTATTCAACTGTACCTGACCAGAACTCAGAATCTAAGCATCCAGCCACAATTTCAGTAGGAGACCAATCCAATTAAAATCAAAGTGGAGTTAAACTCTTCATTACAGTCAAGGGACAAATGACCCTTCTAGGAACCCAGATTCACTCTGGGTCATTCCTCTATCAGGGCAAAGTTTCATCCAAAGCATCCCTGTTCCAGAACAGCTTCAAATTCACATCTGGAGGGCTTCACTGGTGGTGCAGTGCTTAAGAATCCACCTGCTAATGCAGGGGAAACGGGCTCGAGCCCTGGTCCGGGAAGATCCCACATGCCGCGGAGCAACAAAGCCCGTGCGCCACAACTACTAAGCCTGCGCTCTAGAGCCAGCGAGCCACAACTACTGAAGCCCGCGCACCTAAAGCCCGTGCTCCGCAACAAGAGAAGCCACTGCAATGAGAAACCCATGCACCGCAACAAAGAGTAGCCCCTGCTTGCTGCAACTAAGGGAAAGCCCGTGTGCAGCAACGAAGACCCAAAGCAGCCAAAAATAAATTAATTAATTAAAAAAAAAATTCACATCTGGAGCAACCCATGACTTCAGCCCACCAACTGACTAGATTCACTTTACATCTAATTTAGTCTACAATACCATAAAATATTGATATGGACACACTATTACCAGAATAAAAACAAGCAAGCAAAAACCAGGAATACCTACATCTTGGTCCCTTGGGGTTATTCCTGAATCTCATCAGGAAGGTAGAAAGCCATCTGATATTGTTATGATGGCAGTATAATACCACCCAGGAAACCATCACACTACAACAACACTCCCCACCAATAATGCAGTTTTTAATGTAAGTTTTGAAAACAGAAAATAGCCAAAGGGAAGCTTTTTGGAGATTTTAGCTTAGGTCAACATGTTTAATGACTACTTTGTGGTTGCTCTGGTAAACTATCAATTATATGAAACAAGAGTTAAAAATAAAAGTAATCTAGGGGCTTCCCTGGTGGCGCAGTGGTTGAGAGTCCGCCTGCCGATGCAGGGGACATGGGTTCGTGCCCTGGCCTGGGAAGATCCCACATGCCGCGGAGTGGCTGGGCCCGTGAGCCATGGCCACTGAGCCTGCGCGTCTGGAGCCTGTGCTCCGCAACGGGAGAGGCCACAACAGTGAGAGGCCCGCGTACCACAAAAAAAATTTTTTTTAAATAAAAAAATAAAAGTAACCTTGATGAAGTTTAAAGAAAAATTTCCTGTAATAGTCAGGTCCAAAAGCTAATAGGCTATGACCCAGTGACCCCACTTCCATGGATATACCTTAAAGAAACATGTACAGAAGAGACATGTGCAAAGACATTAAGAGCAAAAGATTGGAAACACAAGTGTTCATCAGTAGGAATATATGTAAATAAACTGTTATATGATGAAAACCTTTACAGCACTTAAAAATGTACATATATATATACATACACATATATCAACATGGAAGAGTAAAAAACAAATTGTGGGGGTTTCCCTGGTGGCGCAGTGGTTAAGAACCCATGCTCTGCAACAAGAGAAGCCACTGCAATGAGAAGCCCGGGCACGGCAATGAAGAGTAGCCCCCACCCACCACAACTAAAGAAAGCCCACGTGCAGCAACGAAGACCCAACACAGCCAAAAAATAAATTAAAATTTTTTTTTAAATTGTAGAAATATATATATATATATCATTTCTAAAATTCTACACAAAGGAACTCAATACAGTTAAAAGCAAAGAAAAGAGCTAGACTAGCTCTTTCCCATCGCTTATTGGGCGACCTTGTAACCTCTGTGCTTTAGTGGTCTCATCTGTAAAAGAGGGAAAATCCTTGTACCTAACTTAAAGGGCTTATTGTGAGAATTAAATGAGTTAATGTGTCAGGCGCTTAGAAGAGTGCTTAGCACACAGTTACAATATATATGCTCTCTAAAAAATAGAGCTGAAGCAACAATAATCTAAAGAGCATTTGTTCATCTTGGGTGGTAGAAGCATGGGTGTTTCTTGTAAACTTTCTCTTTTTGCATTTTTTAAATGACCCTTTTTTTTTTTAATTTTTAAATGGCCCTTTCTAATGCTTCCTGCTATCTAAGTCTTCTTATAGAATTCAGATTCTCAATAACTAATTCTCTCCAATTAATTTGGGTTTACTGACATCACCTTTTAACTATCATATTTTTATCCCTTTCCTGACTTATGTGTTCTACCTGCTCAACTAAATAGTAAGACTGCTGTCATTTATAATTCTTAACATAAGTATGGGTTCCTGAAAAGCCTAGGAATGAGCTAACTGCAAAAGACTCACAGGTGGATTTGCTGGCTAACACCTCTGGCCCCCTGGCTCCTTCCGGCCCTCCACTAAGATTCATAGGTCTGCAGATAGGCCCCAAAATGTGCATTTTTACAATGGACCCTGCCAAGTGGTTCTGAGGTGGAGAAACACTGCTCTGACAAAGGGATCCTCAGAAAAAGGTGGGGGGGGGGATTTTTTAAAAACGATACAAAATTCTTGTCCCAGTTAAGAGCTCCTGTAGTAGCAAGATACCACTCACCTCCAGTTGTGACTCAGGTGAACTGGGGTAGAAAAAAGGCTATCAACCACTGTTCTAATGGATTAAATACAAAGACCATCTGAGACTATCCCTTTCTCACTCTTGGGTTGCCTGTTACCTCTCAAAACTCACCTTACTCTCCAAGGAGGATTTTGAGAGATTTTAAGAACACATGCAAACAAAAGACAAAACAATATTAAAAGATTAGGAATGTAGATCAGACTTATGTGAGTCAACAGATAAACATGTTACTTAGACATAAGATTAGGAGTTTTACAGGCTCTCAAAAACTATTAGCCTGTCTGTTTTCAAGATGCCTTCAATAGTTCTCAGTATCCACGTCTAACCTCCATGAAACAAAAATAGCAATCGTACTTCTTTTCCATGATTATCTCATTTAACCCTGAATTTCTCTGGTTGTAGTTTGACTTTTCAAAGTTCAATCAGGAAAGCTACCTCCCTTCTTAAAATGCACATGGTGACAGTTGAAAGAAGAATGGAACACTTACTGAATCCTTCTTCCGAGATCGTTCTTTCTTCATTTTCCCTCCTGCTGCTCTGATGCTGACTCTATTCTCTCCTCCCAGGTAACCCCGGCAATTAGCCGACCCACAGAAACATTTCTGTGCTTCTTTCCTGTTCGAGGAGCATAAGAAAGATGCCAATTATGTGAAAGTAAACCATAAAAAATGTTGATAGTATAGCAATTACATACAGGAGAAGAGTCAATCCAGCTTAAAGGAAAAAAAGTTTTTTTAAGAGACACCAACAAACCTGATACTAACTAACAGAAATGCCTGAAAATTGCTCTTAAAAGTAAGTCATTCTTTATTAGCTAGACAAAACTAGCCAAGAAATTAATAAGTAATTTCTCCATTTATGAGAGCTTCTACTAATGTATGAAAATAAGAGATCATATATACCTGATGGGGCTAAGAACAAAATTGCTTAAATAGATCCACACCTATAACTTATATGTAAATATTTAACTGACACACAGAACAAAATGTATTATTATGAACAGATATACAGATATAAAAAGCATAATTAGTAAAGGACACTTAGAAGGAAACACGTGGTTATTAAAAGTTATCATTACATAAGGATGAGATACTACTAATAAATATAGTAATAAGTAAATGTAACCATGGAGTCAAGGTAAAGTGGAGGAAAGAATACAGGCCTAAGTCTACAGCCCTCTGGCATTTATTTACTCTGCAACCAGAGCTACCCAAGGAAAACATGAAGGACTATTCCAAAAGTAAACTGATAGATTTAGTATATAACAGTAGCAATCAGAGGCACAAAAATATTTGATAAATACAGCAGGGAATCACAAACAGCACTTAATTTCCAGTTTCCTTTCTTTCAAAGAGGACAGTACAAATACAAGAGGAAAAAAAAAAATAATGGAGCCCTACATGGAACTTGGTCAACCCCAGAATACTTGACCATTGCCTAGATCCACTAGTTTATGAGGTATTGCAAAATGGTGATACCATTACTGCTTCATTTATTAGCTAAAATAACCTCTATAAGGAACTTCCTCTCACCAACTGCTTGGTTTAATCAAAAATTCACTTGGGAAAGGAAGGATAAATGCTTGATTTTTTTCTTCTTTTAATTTTTAAACTAGTGGTTACTCGTAGGGAGAGGGGAAGGGGCAAAAGAGGGATAGGGGATTAAGAGATATAACTATTATGCATAAAATAAATAAGCTACTAGGATGTACTGTACAATAGAGAGAATATAGCCAGTGTTTTGTAGTAACTATAGATGGAACATAACCTTTAAAAATTGTTATTCACTATGTTGTATACCTGTAACTTATGTAATATTGCACATCAACTATACTTCAATTAAAAAAAACCAAAAACTAGTTTCCAAGATCATGAATTGGTTCCTTTCAATTATGACTAATGCGCTTTTATTTTTAAAATGTCATTAAAACTCATGGATTTTATGTAGTGTGTTTCAAACCACTTGCCACTATTATTCTTAATGATGCTCAAGTGTTAATAAGAACTCTCCCACTTTTGGTAAGTGAGATTCTATTCAAGCTATCTCCGAAGTCCCTTTGACATGACCCTCCTAATCTTTTATAACTGGTTTTCTGGTATGAGATAACCCAGAGTCATCTTGTTCAATACCTGTCCCAAAGTTGACACCAGACATTTCTCCGAGGAACCCTGTTCCTTTTAGTGGGGTTTTATTAAAACCACAATATAAATGCTAGGGGTATTCAGTGCTATTGCATCAGTTACTGGTTTTGGTAGAACTAGGTAACAAATTATTTTTCAGAGTACAATATGGTATAGATGAGACATGATAAAGTCATGAACTAATAACTGACAGATGAATTATGGCCACAGAGGGATTCATTATATTGTTCTCTTTATACCATGTCAACACCCTGTTGACATTTCTGTAATAAAAAGTTTTAAAATTACATTAGAAACATAATTATATAAATAAGGCAGCATGAAGTTCAGAGGAGGAACATGTAGTTCCTGTACAATATCCGTTAATGGCCTGAAGTGTCATACAGAAGGAAAATACACAGAACTAAAAGAGAACACTATAGATAAGAACTGACAGTACATATAACTTCTTAGTAATTCACATCTAAGTTTTAGATTCCTATATCTGAACAGTCTATTTCTCCATCAGAAGCAGCAAAACAGAACGGAATCAATACTTACCCATATCTTTGGAACTGATAGTCAAATGTTAACTCTGAGCCTGAAGGAACCAGTTTGGTGGTAAAAAACCCAACTCTCAGTTGTCCATTCACAGTCCACTGAGATGTTGTTTTTAAAAGAAAAGAAATTAGTAACTGGTTAATCTATGTGTGTGTGTGTTTTTTTTAAAAAAAGATCATCATCATCTGCCTTAATTATGCATGTGCCTCTTTAGATAATAAAGGCTTTTCCAAATAGCTAACAGGAAAATTAAAAAACAAAAAACAAAAAAAACTTAAGTATCACGCTTATTTAATGAGCTACCAGATGAATATCATCTATAATTTAACTCTAATAAAAGTAACTGCTGGGGCTTCCCTGGTGGTGCAGTGGTTGAGAGTCCGCCTACCGATGCAGGGGACACGGGTTCGTGCCCCGGTCCGAGAAGATCCCACATGCCGCGGAGCGGCTGGGCCCGTGAGCCATGGCCAATGAGCCCTGCACGTCTGGAGCCTGTGCTCTGCAGCGCGAGAGGCCACAGCAGTGAGGCCCGCGTACCGCAAAAAAAAAAAAAAAAAAGTAACTGCTACTTTAACTTACCTTAATACACATTTCCACACAGTAAAGATTCACTTGTAGTAAAAATAGGCAAATATGGAATGCTTGGTGTCACTGAGTACCAGGTGAATTTGTATTACCTTATGTTAAAAGTAACTATAAGATAAGATGCGGCATGGAAAAAGGAAAACAACAATGCCAGAAGTTTAATTTCATGAAACAGTGGTCATAATGCTGAGTGTAGAGAAAGGGAAGGGAAGCATCAGAGCAGATACATAAACTCAAAAATGAAAATGGGGGTAAATACACAGGGATTGGACCTTGTAGTTCCAGAATACGTAAATTGACTGGAAAGCTCCTGTCCAGACCATTTGAACCTGCTACTGATGAAAAACCCACACTTAAAGAGGTGAAGGGAAACAGTACAGTTGGAGTCTCACAGCTAGACATGTGGCCACCAGCTGCAGGCAGAACTAGAACCAGAACTTAATTAGGTTAAATAATTTCACACTGGGTTCTCCTATTCGTTATATGTTTTGGCTCTTGGAAGAGCTGTATCTAAGATCTATAAGTACAGATATCAAAGGGCAAAAAATATCCAAGGGTCAAAACTATTCAATATGAGAGGAAATCACTGATATATTTTTCTAGGGCGTGGGTCCACAGCTTTCTTAACCTAAAAAAGAACCAATATTCCAATGTGCATATATATGTATCTATATGCTTTTTTTAAAAACTCTAAGCTTAAAACACAAATTAGAGGGTACCAAGATCATTACCTCAAAATATTACATCGAATTCGGTAAATGGATTTATCAAGTGTCAACTGTGTGCCAGGCACAGGGCCATAAAGATAACCAAGACCCAAAGTCTGGCCTTGTTGAGGAGGAGCAGTATATCCACATGCATACCATATATCGTCTCTCTCATCTGTGGCCATTCAGCCCCTTATAAATGTTATTAAAACTACCAAATTTGGCACCTGGATAAGACTGATATAAAATCTGAATATAACAGTACACACTGGACTTCATCAAAATTAAAATTTAGATTTTCATTTCGGCACCTTAAACAATATCTTAAATTTATGGGCAGAGATGTGACAACTGAATGCAACTGGAGTTCCTGGATTGGATCCTAGACTAGAAAAATGACATATGGCAAAACTTGAATAAGGTCTTTAGACTAGTTAGTAGTTAATAGTATTTCCTGGATTGGGTAATTATATTATGGTTACGTTCAATGTAGACATTTGCAGAAGTTAGTGAAGGATAATATATGGGAACTCTGTACTATTTCAGCACTATTTATTATTTTATACATCTAAACTTATTTCAAAATAAATCTTAAGAGTAAGAAAAAAATCATTACAATGATTAAAAAATAATATCCATGTGTACCTTTGGTATAGAATCTAAAATTAACAGTCAGAACAGCAGTCTTGAACAAATATCCCAAACTCTAAATCTACCTCAACTTACTTTTTGAGTCTCACAGTTTGGTTCACAGCTGTGATTCATGAACCGGGAGCAATTTCCTTTCTGAGTGGCATCTATTATCTAGGGAAAAGGATAATTTAACAGTTAAAAATGAGACCTTGGGCTTCCCTGGTGGCGCAGTGGTTGCGAGTCCACCTGCCGATGCAGGGGACGCGGGTTCGTGCCCCGGTCCGGGAGGATCCCACATGCCGCGGAGCGGCTAGGCCCGTGAGCCATGGCCGCTGAGCCTGCGCGTCCGGAGCCTGTGCTCCGCAACGGGAGAGGCCACAACAGAGAGAGGCCCGCGTACCGCAAAAAAAAAAAAAAAATGAGCCCTGGGGGGCTTCCCGGGTGGCGCAGTGGTTGAGCGCCCCCCTGCCGATGCAGGGGACGCGGGTTCGTGCCCCGGTCCGGGAGGATCCCACATGCCGCGGAGCGGCTAGGCCCGTGAGCCATGGCCGCTGAGCCTGCGCGTCCGGAGCCTGTGCTCCGCAACGGGAGAGGCCACAACAGTGAGAGGCCCGCGTACCGCAAAAAAAAAAGAGACCTTAAAACATATGTGCATTTTGCAAAGGCAAGGCATCCAGCAAATTTAAGACCCTTACCCCTAATCCCCCATTCCTTCAGAGAACTCTCTCATATCACTTTACACATCAAAGTGACAAATATCCAACGTCTTCCTCAGAAAGATCTCTAACTATCAACATTTTACCTAGGGGGCAAAATTATCTCCATATCTATCAATGTCTCATTTTCTTTTAGCTATTTCTTACATCCTATTATATTCCAATCTTACTTCAAGTGTTTAAAACTTCATTTTCAAATGCATGTGATACCACAGTGCAGCAGCTCTCAAACTTGAGTATGTATCTGAATCCACTGGAGAGCTTGTTAAAACTCTTGCTGAGCCCACCCTCAGAGTGAGATTCAACAGGTCCTAGTAGGATAGGTCCCTACAACTTACATTTCCAGATTGGATGTAGAGGCAGACATGAGAATCTAGCTAAATTCTAGTAAGCCAGACAGTAACGAGATTTGTAAATGGTACTCCTCACTAAAAAAAAAAAGCTTTTTGGAAAATACTTAATTTTCACAAAAGCATATGCTATTTGTGTCAACGTAATAGGCTTACTGTCACTTTTAAATGGTTTAATAAAAAATAAGTATTTTCAATTTCTCAGCTTTCGTCTTCAATATAAATATTGATAAATATAATCCACATAAACAAAAGCTCTTTGGGGGCCATCAATAGTTTTTAAGAATTGTAGTATGAAGCATGTATGTTTACATTTACATATACATGTAAATACCCCCTCTCCCTCATCCTTTTTGTAAGCAAATAGAAAAAAACTATCCACACTGTTCAGCTCCTTATTTTGGTCACTTAATATATTTTAAAGACCAGTCCATATCAATGACCCCTTTCAAACTCAAGAATTTCCAGATCTGTTTCAAAACAAACACATTCATGCCACTTACCTCATCATTCTTCAGGGCCATGAAATAGTAGTGGATGTTTTTGTTTCGTGCATACTCCTTTACCCGGGCTTTAAACTCTTTATGATCAAGTACCTCTCCACAATATTCCAGGACAAAGGTGTTCCTGGCAAAAGAAAAACAGTATTTCCTGCCTAGGAGATATACGGAAAACACATACTTCCATGCAAAAATAATGAATTTTAAAAACTATTGTAAAGTGGACAGATTTGCTATTACACAAGATGTAATTAAAATATATGTAAAGTGCCTAGCAACTAATCGAGGTTAATTTTCTCCTTCCTAATACTTTTCAAAGAATGTTGACTCTAAGAAGCTTTTATAATTTACACTTATACCAAAATGCATATCCTTGCTCTCACTAGATATTGAAACGAACTTTCAAGTCTGGTTTACATTATCATGAAAACAATGATTCACAACTGAGAAATGGTTGTGAAAAAATCAGAAGCAGTGAAAAATTAGAGGCTTTATGTCCTAAGAAAAAAGAAGGCAACTTAAATACAGCAGCCCTTCTACTATCTTTACTCTCAAAGGTCTCTAATGATGTTAAAGGTCAAATATACCTTTTCTCTGACTGCATTCTCTGTGAGTTTTCTCTAGCATTTATCAACAATCATGATTAAGCTCTCTCCTTGGCTTCTTTCAGTTACCTTCTACCATTGATTGTTCATGTTAATTTACCTATTTCTTCTCTATTGAAGATATTCTCAGTCTCTTCCCTCTCCCTTTATTTTATAAAAGCTCATTCTCACCAATGACTTCAAGTATTACCTCCATGTAAACAAATGCTTCTCTACGGTTTACTCCCAAGTTCTGACCTGAAATGACCTACCCAGAAGTCTTGTCTTACCCTTTCAAAATAAACATGCCCTGGAATTCCCTGGCTGTCCAGTGGTTAGGACTCAGCACTTTCATTGCTGGGGCCTGGGTTCATTCCCTGGTCGGGGAACTAAGACCCCACAAGACGTGCAGAGAGAAAATAAACAAATGTGCCCTAACACTAACCAAAGAGATTTTTAAAATGTAAAAATGTAAATCATTCGTATTTGTTATGATATACTGACATAATCAGTATACTTCTCCTTTTTTTCTTTTTTTTTTGGCCACGCTAAAAAAAATGCTATGTTTAACAGCTTTAAGAAGCCAGAAACAAAAAGCCACATTTATATTTCATATAAATATCTAGAATAGGTAAATCCACAGAGATGGCAGATTTAGAGGTTGCCAAGGGCTGGGAAGAGGGGGCAATAGGGAGAATCTGCTTAATGGGTAAGGGGTTTCCTTTTGGGGTGATAAAAATTTTTGTAACTAGACAGAGGTGATAGCTGCCCAATATTATGAATGTACTAAATGCCACTGAATTGTGCACTTTAAAAAGGCTAATAATATACTGTGTGAATTTTACTCCACCCCCCCACCCCAAAAAAACGAAGTCCCATTTGTTATCCAATAACATTAAGTCAACCTGGACAGCACTGCCTTCCATTCCTACGCCTAAAACTTGAGGGTTTTGGTAAGAATTTGCTTATTTCTTTGGTGGAGTCTGTCATGGTATTTTAACAGTAACTAGCAGTTTGTTCCAAATACCTCCTCCTCATACTGTGCACATCTGACAGTATGCCCTTCTTAAGTGGGAATACTCTACCAGTGAACACCTAAATAGCTTAGAGTTAAAAATTTATAAAATTGGTATTACCATCAGCACATGGAAGTACATGAGTGATGGTGTGGGAATCATGGAAACATTAAGTCCCAGTATATTTTACCAAAGCAGGGTTCTTTGTGAGTAGCTGAGGAAAGCTAAAGAGCTTTAGGAAATTTTAACCAGCTATGTGAACCAGTCACGCATCCTCTCCTCTCTTCTCCCATCTCCTTCCCCATAACAGACATGGACTCCTGAGCCATCAAATAGTCTCTGTTGCATACAACAAGAATTTACGTTAAAGTTAAAGCTATGTTAGTGCAGACTCTGCCAAAAGGCAGTGTCCATTACTACCCCTGTAAGAGAGGGTTATGTCCAAACTGGAGTTCCTTTAAAAAAATTTTAAAAAGACTCTCCAAAAGAAAAGCCTGGCTGGCTTGAGTAGAATAAAAGAAAGCATACCTAAAAACCTGCATCTAGACCAGAGTTAGTGATTTTAGAAATGCACCAGACTGCCTTGGGAAGTACTGAGTTCAATGTTGTTAACAGTGTTCAAGGGAAGCTTAGTCTATTATTTATTTAAAGTATTATACAGGATCCAATGAATTTGGATATGAAACATACTGAGATGATTCTGAGATATTTGTTTCAAATAAACAATTTAAAAATGGTTATAAACCAAAATACTTTGATAATACTTTGCAGAAAAGGGAAATATATGAGGTTCCTACTATCTACTTTTTTATATAATAAAACATGGTTTTTTTCTGGTTGGTTCTTAAAAGGATAAGATCATTTCCTATTTTCACAATAAAAACCAAATGATTTGGCTTTCAAAAGATATATGAGGTTCCTGTCAGAAAACTAAATTACCTGGTGGTGGTGGTGGTGGTGGTTATTATTAGGTTATTTGCTACCTGGTTGCTTTGAATCCCCACAATAAAAAGACTAAAACCCCTCACTCCATTCCAATTCCCATTCAAGTGTGGCCATATGCTTAGGATTCTGAAAGAATAGTTGTGCCTGAATCACTAGAATCAGCAACTGTTTTATTTTCTTCCTTTATTCCTTTGATGTATTTTTAAAAATTCTTCAATCATAAACACATGTAATCTGTATATACTTAACTTTAAAGAAAAAGGTACTCAACTTTCATAAGAATACTTAAATATGCTATATGTAAGAAAATTGGTGGTTAAAGGAAATACCGAATATGGTAGAAAATAAAACTGAACCTTTTATTGCATTACATATAAAAGTTACATGACTTTAGAAGGCAACATTTATTCATTCAAAAATGTTTAATGAGTGCCTATCAAGTATGCTTTAATTCCCTATCTCAATATCCTCAGACACTCTCCACTACTCTTATCCCAACTAAACTTTATATAGATTCAACTTTATAGATTCTGTCCTAACTCCTTTTTATAGTTTCATAGGGATTGTGGGGATCTACAGCAAACACTTGGTAATTACTTGGAATTAAGGTAACATAACTATCAGACAAAGAAGGACCGGCCTAGTCCAAATATCACAAGGGACAAACTGCTCTCTCATATACAGACAGAAGAGATTTCTATTTAATTTCGTAAAAGAAGTGAATTTAAAATGAACAAGCTAGCTACCAAGTGGTCATTCTGCACAATAATCATTATTAAACTTCAGTGTAATAGGCAAATTATTTTCCTAAAAAGTATCTAACCAACTTCAACAACACAAATGAAGTGAAAGATGATTAAAACAACTTACGAAGGAAGGTCTTTAGCAGCTCTCAAGCCCCAGCCTTTCTTTTCTGTGAGTATGACTTCCACATCTGCATGCTGTTTTCTTTGAAACCGTCTATTGGAACAATAATCCCCATTTGGACAACGAGAAGAACTGAAATGAGAAAAGGAGAAAATTAATTCTTCAAAGCAGCAAAAGAACCAAAAACATGTTCACTAGAATGTTATGTAAATATATCCATATCTTTATGGCATAATCAGCATATGTGTGGTAAACCTCCAAGTGAGCCTTCCTCAATAATTCTTTCCATCAAGAAGGGATTCCTTAAAATTGAGTGTCTACATTGTTAAACAGATGATGCCCAAAATACAGTCTTGTCAACTGGTCATTACCCCTCCCTGAGTGTCTAAGATACATTTCCAGGCTGCATGTAAGTTTGCAGTACTCTGACAACTATGCAGAGCTAACTTATTTTCAATCAGTGCACCTTCTCTTATATTCCACTCCAATCATCACTAATTTCATCTTCTGGATGTAGCTAACTACTTGAGCTACATTTAAGAGAAACCAAAGTCGTCATTAAACATATCTCTGTTCAGAGTAAGCACAATAAAAACTAGCAAGGCTCCTCCCTCATGGATCCTAGAATAAAAATAAAATCAAAAATTTACTGAATTCTTAATATTCCAAAGCTTACAGATACAAAGGTTTTTAATACTGAGTAAGGCTACAATAAAAATTACCAACTATTTCCAACATATTATTATTTATTGCCAAACCAGTAGTAGTAAGCAACATTTTTACAGATGTCCAACGGATAAAGGATTCACTCTGGAGAGAAGCAGTGAAGGAAAGCTTTCTGGAAGGAGTAGGATTAAAGCAGAATTTCTAATGACACAGAGGATATGGACAGATAAGGAAAACAAGAGGTACAATGACAGTGCCCACCTGTGTGCAGAAATAGGAAACAAGGCCTACTTGAGAAAAGGGGAATAAAATAGCTAAGGATAACTGATAAGAAAGATGGGTTGCTGGAAGATGAAAAGGCAGGTTGTTGATGTACTATGAAGGGCTCTCAATACCAAGGTTATATTTGAACCTAATCTTGAGAACCACTAAGTTTTGAGTGTGAGAATAACAAGAAAAAAGAATTTCTGTACTTCATATCTGTTCAACAAGGTTGACAGGAAAAACCAGAAAAATGCAGAGACTAGGGCAACAATGTCAAATTAGGAGAATACTGTTCTTAATGTCTTCTCTTCTTTTTTAATTAATTAATTAACTTGGCTGCGTTGGGTCTTTGTTGCTGTGCGTGGGCTTTCTCTGGTTGTGGTGAGTGGCGGCTACTCTTAGTTGCAGTGTGCAGGCTTCTCATTGTGGTGGCTTCTCGTTGCGGAGCACAGGCTCTAGGCTCACAGGCTTCCGTAGTTGTGGCACGCGGGCTCAGTAGTTGTGGCTTGTGGGCTCTAGAGCGCAGGCTCAGTAGTTGTGGCGCACAGGCTTAGTTGCTCCGCGGCATGTGGGATCTTCCCAGACCAGGGCTCAAACCCGTGTCCCCTGCATTGGCAGGCGGACTCTTAACCACTGTGCCACCAAGGAAATCCCTCTTCTCTTCTTATATGTTTACTGTCATCTCTGCTTTTAGTTTACATTTAAAAATACCAAAAATGCTTTCTCTTTTTTATTTTTTGAGGTATATGTTTTATTTTTGTAACACTATTACATAAGCAAAACCAAAAACTGAGTTTTGGAAAAAAAACACTTCATTAACACTAAAAATAAGGTACCTACACTATAAATCACCTTAATATTCTTTCCATGTTAAAAATGATACAATTTTCAATCCGACTGGTTTTTTTTTAAAAATCACATTTTTAAATGTAAAGATATTTACTGTTTATATGAAAAATATGGAAGCAAATGTCTATCAACAGAAGATTAATAAATATGGGTTAACTATGAATAGAATACATAATGTAGTCAAGAGAAAGATTTAGATAGGTCTAAATAGGTAGCTCTGAATAGGTCTCCAAAACATATTTAATTAAAAGTGTGGGGACTTCCCTGGTGGCACAGTGGTTAAAGAATCCGCCTGCCAACGCAGGGGACATGCGTTCGAGCCCTGGTCCGGGAGAATCCCAAATGTCCCGGAGCAACTTGGTCCGTGCGCCACAACTACTGAGCCTGTGCTCTAGAGCCCGCGAGCCACAGCTACTGAGGCCCGCGTGCCTAGAGCCCATGCTCTGCAATAAGAGCAGCTACCACGATGAGGGGCCCGTGCACCGTGGCAGGTAGTGGCCCCCACTCGCCCCAACTAGGGAAAGCCCGCGCACAGCAATGAAGTCCCACTGCAGCCAAAGTTACATTAAAGAAAAAATTATTAAAAAAAAGAAAAGTGTGTGTGGCAGGTGAGAGGGAACAAAGTTTCAAAAAGTACATATAGTAAGGATTTCATTTCTACACATAAAAAGAGGAAACGTCTACCCATGCTGGTATAGGCATAAAAATTATCTGGAAAGACTACAAATAGAGGGATTGAGGCTTGGGGGAGTAAGACATTTTACTTTAAGCACTTTTGAAATGTTAGGGTTTTCGCTTATTTTTATAGTAAAAGCTAAAAAATACCAACATTTACCTCTCAGGACGTGAACCTTACAAAAGATAAAAGGAGACTGGGTAAAAATTAGTATTACTATGTTAGCAATAGGGCTACTTTACAGAGCACTTACAATATGTACTATAATCTAACGCACAATGCAAGGGAAATTTGCCTCCTTATAAACACTATTACACATTGGAGATTTCATTGCTCAGAAATACTCCACAATAGGTAGAAGGAGAAAAGTTAAATTTTACTCCTAATAATTATTCTTAAAATTTAGAGACATTTAATAGAATAGTTGAGCAAAAGCAGAGCATTCTAATTTACTTACCATTCAATCATGAGGAGACGATTAAGACAATCTTCCCCGCATGCTATTTCACCTTGAGCTCTTTCATCTTTAGAAAGAGGTGTACACTCACACTGCATTCGCTTAATATCCCGATGGGATTTATTCTTCTTTCTATTGGGTAAAATTTTATTAAAATTGGTTAAAAAAATGTCCTGGCAATGATACAACATACACAATCAAAAATGTGCTAAATCTCACTAGTTTCCCATTTAATGATTCTGGTTAAGTCAATCATTCAAAAAGAAGAAAACATCTAACCACTAAGCATTTATGAGACTGAAAACACTAGGAATTGTATTGCAAAACAGGTGAGAGAGACAATCTCAGCCTTGGCAAATGGGAAGCTGGGGTAAGTTCAGGTCTATCATTTTGGACTCAGTCCTTATTTCCTAGTCCTTGTCATCTAAACCTTGAATTCTGAGCACTTTCAAATGTTAATAGTCATATTTGGCTCCACAGAGAAATAGGAAAACTCATGAATATCAAATAATAACATAGCTGATTAATTAAAGTTAGGTTTAAGAATCAGTCCTCATGGACTTCCCTGCAGTCCAGTGGTTAAGACTCCGCGATTCCACTGCAGGGCGCAAGGGATCAATCCCTGGTCGGGGAACTAGGATCCCGCATGCAGTGCAGCAGCCCAAAAAAAAAAAAGAATCAGGCCTCATGGATATACAAATAATAGTTGACATACAAGGCTAAGGAAGAAAAGGAGTTGCTTTAGAAAGAAAAAGGAGTTTTTAATTAAGAATTTAGCTTAATCAAATCCTTTAGAGAATCCTTTAGCAACATCACTTTTGTACAAATCCTGTTTAAAAGAAGACTGAATGATTTAAAAAAGAAAAAAGAATGACGTATATATTATTATAGAATAGCATTACTACAGAGGACTAAACTTTCTCAGTGTAGATTTGGCGGGGGCAAGATAAACTGTTCGAAATTGACTGGGTTCATAAAAACCTAAGCCAGAGTTCGCAAAGCAAAAGTGAAAATGTGATTATTTACTGGTCTTTTTGTTGAACTCTATTTTTTGATCTTTGTCAAAAAGGAAAAAAAAAATCAAGGACAGACGAATAAGATCCCTTTCTTAAGATTAGGGAACTATGACTTACTCTTCAGCTATTAGACAAGTGAAGAGCACAGCTGCTCTAAGTGACTGTCTTAATCTAACTAATCTGCTTTCATCTCCAACATATGTTCTACTACAGTCTCAGTTTTATAAAGTACCTAGTGTGTCATGATAGTTTCCACTAAGTTTGAGTAACAAGAATGATTCATCTGGATCAATTAAAGATATAATTCATTAATGAGCATAAGAATATGCTTAGCCTGAAGAAAGATGACTAAAGATAAACAAATTATCTTTTTATAAGTACTTAAGAGCTATGTATAAAAACAGTAGCTTTATTTTGTATTGCTCCAAAAGGCCAGATGAGGACTAACGGGCACAGATTTCGCTCAGGTAAGCCTATTTTCACTAGACATAAGAATGCACGTACTATTTTATAATAATTTGTCTTCTTAGTGGCTTCTATAAATGCCCAGCTTATATCAAGCACTTTAAAATGCCTCTCACCAACCAGTTATGTATATGAAACTCACTGAATAAAATCCAGAGGGTTGGGTTGATTAATTTTATTTCTATTCTTTCACAAAGATCATGTAAGTTGTATCAGTCTACTCACAAAATTCTTAAGGAGTACCACTTAAAATATTCAATATTTTGAAGTTAAACCTAATTTACAACTAGTTATAAATGAACGTAATTGTAAGAGGCCCGCTTTATCCTTAAAAAAAAAAAGTTGTTTTTTTTTTTTTGCTTTTTAAATAGGAAAAACTTCTGATGGGTCTAACTTTAAGATGAAGTCTTTTACCTTATCCACAGTGGAAAATGTCTTCATTTTAAAAAATTCTGAATGCTTAAAGGGATGATGGCTAAGTTGATTCTCAACTAGAGGAGAAATTTCCAAAAGGAGGTAGGTGGTTAGGAGACTATAAATTTTTTTAAAGGCATATTCAACATATATTTACATTGGGAAAACAAGATTATCAAAGAGAGGTGAAAGAAAGTCGACTGAGAATCTGTACTCTAGGAATTTATTTTTATTATCCTAGTCTCATTATACCTTGTTTCATGTTAGGGATTTCACCATTTAAAACTTAAAGACTTATTATGCTATTGCCAAGTTTAATCTACTAGCAACAGATTTTGAAACACGACAAAAGAAAACTATATTCTAATCGAGTTCCAGCTTGTAAAGTACCTAAAGATATTTTTCAAAATGTTCAGAATGGTGCTTGCTTCTGTAGCATATATACTAAAATTGGAACGATACAGAGAAAATTAGCACGGCCCCTGCACAAGGACGACGTGCAAATTCATGAAGGGTTCCATATTTTTAAAAAGAAACGAAGTTGAGTTATTTCTAGTGACGTGGATGGACCTAGAGACTGTCATACAGTGAAGTCAGAAAGAGAAAAACAAATACCGTATGCTAACACATATATATATGGAATCTAAAAAAAAAAAAAAGGTTCTGAAGAACCTATGGGCAGGACAGGAATAAAAACGCAGACGCAGAGATTGGACTTGAGGACACCGGGAGGGGGAAGGGTAAACTGGGACAAAGTGAGAGAGTGGCATGGACATATATACACTGCCAAATGTACAACAGATATCTAGTGGGAAGCAGCCGCATAGCACAGGGAGGTCAGCTCAGTGCTTTGTGTCCACCTAGAGGGGTGGGATAGTATCAGGAGAGTGGGAGGGAGACGCAAGAGGGAGGAGATATGGGGATATATGTATCTATATAGCTGATTCACTTTGTTATACAGCAGAAACTAACAAACCATTGTAAAGCAATTATACTCCAATAAAGATGTTAAAAAAAATGTTCAGAATGAAGTAAGCAAAAAAAATCCAACGTAACTTTTTTCTTCTCTAAAAGCAGACTATTTTGCTGGAGTTTTGTTTCACTTTCTGCCACAGTTTCACATGTAAAAGAAATTTAAGAAAAACTGGGCTGGTCTATACTTTTTTTAATGTACTTCTAGAACCAAAGAGGTAATGGGACCAAAAAAAAAAAATTTAGACATTTCCTTCCTGTATTTTTAAGTTACATTTTATCACACAACCATATTTCATACAATTGAGCTCATATATTCTGAACTTTAGAAAGTTAATTTTTTTCCTACAAAACGAGGTTAATACTTGTCCAACAAGTACTAATTTGGCTTACCTTTCTGTTAAATAAACATTTTCTTCAATCAGATCAAAGTAACAAGGCATCTTCCCTTGTTTGGCACATTCCTTCCACCGCTGTGGGTCCCTGAAGTCCTCCATGACACACGAAGGCCCAACCAATGCTGAGCCTAGAGGCACTGCTGTCTCTCCCTGCTCTACCTCCACTCTAACTTTCTTTCTGTCCTGAAGCTCACCATCACTTTCAGAATCACTCTCCAATTCCTGTCTCCTTTTTTTAAGAGGCCCTCTATCTTTCATATCATTTTTTTCTAAGTTTTTCGAAAGATCTTTCTTCTCATTCACAGCTAAAGAGTCCTTAATGGAATTGCTACTTATTTCAGGTGCTTGCACGGACCCCTTGTCCTTCTGAAGGGACAGAAAAAATTTACTGGACTGGCTTGAAAAGTGAGATCCTCCACGTTGATCCCAATTCTCCTCCTCTTCACGGTCATCTGTTAAGGAATCTGGTACCTGCCCTTGAATTCGATCATACACAACCCCAGTTCCAGGCGGTCTACCTGCTGATCTTGGATCCCAGTAGCCATTGCCTTGCCAGTAATTACGTGTCCCACTATACTGTTCTGCACTTTGCTGATACTTGTGTCCACCACAGGCTCCATAGCTGCTGTCAGGTTGCCGATATGTGGTAGTAGGCTTTTCTTGTTGAGAGAAGTCCCACCCTAGATTTCTGAGCTCTTCTGATGAACGGAAACCATCCACTCGGGAGATCTCACAAGAAGAAAAATTTGACTCTGTTTTTCCCAGTCTACTATCTGGCCTGTTAGGGAAAGTGGTCTGTTGCCGAGACTTACTTGAGACATCTTCAAAATCATCAGAAGAATAAACTGGCAGCTCTTCTTGCTGCCTAGAAGTTATTTTGGCTTTCACTGCTTCCTCAGAATTTGGATGACCTAGAGGGTCAGATTTTATGTCTGTATGACTTGTACTATCAACCCCATCACTCTGAGGATGAGCAATTTCAGACATGTGATTATCTATCTGTTTTCGGCTGGGCTGTATAAAAGAAATTTCTGAATTCTTCTCTGTTGCTTTATGAAAGAAGAACTTCTCAGTTTGAGGACAGGCTTTACTTGCTATACTCTCAAATTTTTCCTCATATGAATGCCTCCTTGGCTCCAGTCGCTCATCTTCCCAGTGGTCAGAATAGTGTCTATAACTTTGACTGCTCCGAGAAGAACAAGGACTTGTTTCTTCCATGGGCAAAGTAGAATTCTTTGGCACAACCACAACAGACTGAAGACGGTTTCTTGGAATACTGCTATCATCAGAATCTGTATCTTCTGAATCACTTTCATCACTTGAACTTTCGGAAGAACCAGAATAATCTTCATGGACAGTAGATACAATCTCTGAGGCATGACCACTACTGTCACATTTTAAGGTATATGTTACACCATCACTGTCCTCCATGATTAAATTCAAATCACAAGAAGAAAATACAACTTCTGAGTCATCAGAAGTATGTGCATGTCCTCTTCCACCTTCTTCATCTAAAGAGATTTCTGGTCTTCCTCTTCTATCAGGCAGTATGGAATTCCCTTCTTCTTGAGCCTCTTGCACACATTTCCCAGATAGTCCATTATTATGCCTGTTTTCCCAGGAAGCAAATCCTCTTCCTGAATCAGGAAGGCCACTACCTACTTCTATTATTTCTTTCTCTGCATGCTTTAAAAACTCTGAGCTTTTACTCTTCAGCACAGCATCCAAAACTGAAGATGTATTATCTCCACATTGCAAGAGAGTTAAACTGTCTACTTTTATTCCTGGTGGAAGACTCTGAAGAGATGAAGCAATACATGAGCTCCCTGTAGGTTGGTATAAATCATCAAAATGATTAATAGAAGCTGAACTAGTACTACCAACACTCTGCTTATATTCTCCACATGCAAATTTTGAGTGCTGATCTGTCAGACTTCCATTATCACATATAACTGTTTTTGATTTCAAATGCATGTTCATAAAGCTATTTGAAGAAATCTTCGTTACTAAAGGCTCAGTATTTTCAGCTCCGGAATGACACAAAGAAGGGCGGCTGTCGTTTGAAGTACAGTATATATCTGAATCTTTGGTTTTACAGCAAGAAACTCTCACATCAACTGGTTCTTTAACTACTGTTTTGGAGTAATCTATAGTCATAACTGGCAAAGATACGAGTTGATCCTGGTGTGGCGACACTGGAGGTTCTGTTTCTCTAAATGGGCTTTCTGACTTACTATGCTGCATGCGAGTATCATCCAAGTCTTTTTCTTTACATCTATTAATATTTTGAAATCCATTTGATGAAAGCATGCACGTTTTGACCAAAGGGGATACCTCTGATCCAGTCACACTATCATCAGAAGACATCAAAACAGTGTCACGTTTAGAAGTGCAAAATGTTGCCAAATCAGATTCTGCCCCAGGAGATCCATTTATATTAAATTCTGTGGGACAATAACTTCTTAATTGATCATTCTTCACTTTACATAGAGAGTCTAATTCCTTAATACTATCATGGCTATCATGTCCTATAAATTCAGACTTAAAAACAGGTAACTCATCTAGCTTTTTAAAAGTAGGTGAATCATTTAATCGATTTGATGGAGATGGAGACCCAATCTTCTCTCTTTCAGGAACTTTACTAATCATTCTTAATTCACTACCTTTTGAACAAGGAGTCTGTAAACTAAAAGAATGAGACTGTTTGATTTCCTCATTCAATTCTGTACAACAGAAAGAATTTTTAAATTTATCAGACTTGGGTGCAGGTTTTGAAGGGGCAGATTTATAACGGGAAGCACTGTTACCGTGCTTGGAATATGATGACCCCCGTCGGAATCCCAGTTCATTAGTGGGAGAACAACATCTTTTCATTGCTTCATTTTCTGAAGTCCTTTTGGATTCTCTTTCTAATTTTGAGGAATACTTTCCTCTTTTCTCCATCTCTAAGTAAGAGGACTCAGTTTTACAGTCTCGATCAGATTTAGAATAGGAGGATGGTGTCCTTAGGTCTCTGTAAGAGGAAGAATGAGATGAGGTGCGCCTTGAGTATGTCTTCTTATACTCATCTTCTGAGTCAGAACTTTCTCTTGCCCTGTTATCTGTATATGGCCGAGAATAGCGTGCCCTCTCTCGATAAGGGGAACTCCTATGGTAGCGACGATCAGAGTCATAATAATGGGATCGTTCTGACCGAGAATAGGATGAACTAGTTCTAGAACCTCTGTCAGATCTAGAACGAGACCTGCTCCGCCTTCGCTCTCTCTCTGATCTACAGCGAGAAGATATATAACGAGTATCTCTTTCAAGTTTTGAGTAGCTAAAATATTTATCATCTCTCTCTGTTTTAGATCGTGAAGATTTCCCTAAATCCTCACTTTTTAAAGTTGCTAAGCTCTTTTTTGAATCTCTTTCTTTTTCAATGTTGGCTGAAAATTTTAAATCATGTGATCTTTGACTTGAGGAAGTCCGTACAGAATCTTCATCAGATTCTGAACCAAGAAAGGTGCCTTCAGATTGTGAGGATTTCTTCTTAGAACCTGCTTTTTTAGACCCCAGACTACTCTTAGAACTATCTGGAATTTCTTCTTCCTTCCCAATATGGGAATCTTCTTTTTGTGAAGGAATATCTGCTTGCTCATTCAAACTGTGAGTTATGTGTTCTTCTGAACTATTAGATACAGGGTCCTGCTTAGTGTCCACTTCTGATGATTCTGGTACAATTGTAACTGGTGGTTCCTTCAACGCTCTAGCAGCTACATCTACTGGTGCTGTCATCAGAACTGTCACTGGTGTGTGTGGCAAGGCCACTGGCTCTGTTACTGGTGCTGGTAATGAGGGTGTTGTGGCTTGGGGAGGTGGAGGTGGTGGAGGTGGAGATGAGGGTGGCGAGTCTACAGTTGTTGATTCTGCTATGACTGCTGGTAATGGTACTATGGGAGGAGATGGAGATGCCACTGCTGTGGTAGAAGTCAGCAGTGGCCTGGATGTTACATGAAGCAGATGTTTCTTAAAATGGATTTTGCCCAATTCTACCCTTGATTTCGGTGGGGAAGATTCTTCTGTAGTAGATAATGTATCTCCAATGTCCATTTTAATTTTAGGGGTCGAGTCTACTTGAAGAGGTACAACTGGGGAATTTGGAGTATCATTTTGCTTTTCACTGCCAAGTGCCGTCAGAAACCTGTTCTGCAAAGTTTTCTTTGTAAGGCTGAAGCTGAATGACACCTTCTGTCGTCCCTGTTCCTCCAAATTAACTTTTGTCTTGGTGCCTTTGGGCAAAAACCGACTAGAAGCAACACCTTTGAACATTGGTCCTTTGATGAAACCTGTTTTCTGCACATTTTCAATCTTTGCCTATAAATGAACAAAAAAAGCAGTTACTACTACAATAAAGTTACTTTCAAATGGCTAGCATCACAGTTTAAAATGTAAGGGAAATGAAAAGTCCTTTTTAATGACAAACAGCATGAATTTCATTAAGCTATATATGCATTTTTAAAAACTCTTTATTATGGAAATTTTCAAACATACCCAAAAGTACAGAGAATAGTTTAATAAACCTCTAAGTAAACATCCTCAGTTTCAACAATTATCTATATTTTTCCATTCTTATCTTAAAGAATTTTATCCAGTTTTATAACTATTTTCCAGGCAGAATTTTTAATGAGAATTTAAAAAATAATCTGATGTGTATTTCAAGATACACTACAAGAGGACATGTGGATAGAGAGCAACAGCTAACATCTCAGTAATGAAAATACTTTGTTCTTGTGTCCTATCTGAGAGAAACATCAGAAGTCATTATAACCAGTGGTCTTCTGGTATCACATAGAATCACTTGGGTACTTGGTAGACATATAGATCTGTGACAAAACTCCAGGAAATAACAATTCAATAGCTCTAAGGTGAATAAGAAAGTTTAGTTTGTTTTGTTTTTTGAGAACAAGCATCTCAGGCAATTCTGAGGGACCTCCTAGATTTGGGAAATCACTGGTATAGAGCAGTCTCCCATCTCACTCATTTCACAGATGAGGTAACCAAATGGGGACCAGGCCTTTCTGCCTTCCCGGAAATTACTCTGTCCTGGCACACTACTACTGCATCTGCCTGGGCCCCACACACACAGGCCATGCTGATTTATAGTCTGATCCTACCGTGAACGACAACTACAAAGTATACATCTAAGAAGACTTCACCCTTCTTTATTTGCCAAACCACCAAAGGAACTGATGGGCGTTAGAAGTTAAAGGCATAACCTTGGTTGTAGATAGAACAGCAGAAAAGTCTATAGCAACAAACTCAAGCCTAAATTAAAGATAGTACACTTGCCATCTACAACATTTTTCTAACTGACATTCTTTAATCAAGTCTGGCTATTTAAGAGAACAGTTTTCCACTTCAACATGGTAAAATCTGAGATCAGTTTTCAAAATTATACAGTTACCATTCAAGTGGGAAAGCAAATGTTTTCACATGCATTATCACAGAGCAGTGGTCTTCAAATACTTTTTAAGAAAGAAAATTCACTTTTCAAATTGAATTTTACATGGAAGCTCAATGCGTAAAAACAGGTAAAAAGCTTGTCTCCGAAGTTGCCAGCTTCCTTTACCTTGACTAAAGCTCTTGAAACTCCGAAGTCTAAAAACCATTTTCTTGAGATATACAACATCCCTCACTGGAATGAATTACTATAGATCCAAAAACAAAACTAAGCAAAAACTATTACTTCATTTCACATTCAAAATGATAGCTAAATTTTGAATGTTTTCAAGCTCATAATCGCTGAATACCTAATTAAATTATACATACCTCATTTTCTTCTTCTCTATTGTCATCCAGCCAAGAAAGCATGCAAAAGAATAAAAAGAAATCATAAATACTTAAAACCGATTGAAATGTAAGTTGTTTTTTATTAAAACTTAGGATACCTACAACCTCCAGGTATATTCTATATAGGCTGTCCGTTCCTTCATAGCCTTAGTTACATTTAGCATAGCAAATGTTTAATGAAGATAGTGTCATGCACTGTGCTAGATGATGGAGAGAAAAGGTGAATAAAGCAGAGTCCCTACCCTCAAGAAGCTCTTACAGTTTCCTGTAAATACAAAATATGATTTTGTTATAAAACTAATTCCAACATAATGGAGTAAATACAAGGATAGAAATATGCACAAATGTAACAGCAATGAGGAAGATAAGCAACTCAGTTTAGTGGAAGGATAGGAATGCAAAGAATCCTTTCTAAAAGAAAAATTAGTTTTTGAAGAATGAATTTGAAGGGAGATCCTTAACGAAGGAAGATCCCAGGCAAAGATATAGAGATTAAAACATAGAACAATATGAGCAAGGAAACTATAAAATAATGTTATCTGAGTATAAAGCATAAGGCAGAAAGAAGCCAATAATTAGCCAAAGTAGGGAGCAGTGGCCAGGTCCAGAGACCAGGTCTCTTACGATGAGAAACATTTTATCTTATGAATTAGTGGTTCTCAACCTGTTCTGGTATCTGTTCAGCAGTCCCTTTGCTTAATGCAAGGTTTACACTCTACATCAGAGCATGTGGCTTTCTGAGCTCACAGTTATATTCTAACAAAGATAACCACACTATGTCCTGACTGAGGAATCAAAAGCTAAAAGTCTGGTGTATACCAGTGCACTGAAGCACACTGGGGGAAGAGAAGATACAAAAGGGTTTTACGCTATAACAGCCAGATTTGTATTTTAAGCCAGTGTCTCTATAGACTATGTGGCAAGACTGGAGTACAATAATCTGTCTTAAATGCCCCTTAAAAGAAATGTACTAAAAATCCTTTTCCTAAATGTAGGCTTTACTCCACCGTAATTCAGTGCATTCACCAGAGTCCATGGTAGCCATACAAAACAAAGTAATGAAGGGGAAACAAAGTTGGCAATACATGGATGAGATCTAAAGCAGTGCCAGGGTTAAACACTTTTTCCTACTCTAAAACCACAAAGACTACAGAGATGTGACCTTAGAACTGCTGTATTTCATCAATTCTATGATATACATTTTTCCCATGTATAACACCTCTACACAATGCATCATACTATCAATAACACCACAGTCTAATTGGCAGAGTTTCTTCCTTTCTTAGTGATTAAAAAAAATAATTGTGTCTCACAATACGGCATACTACATTCAATTTAAATTAGTACCATGTGAAATTTTTTTTAAAGAACAGAAAAGGAACCTGGAGATGTCCAAGCATTTGGAATGTCATTCGTATTTGTACTCCTCTTTTCAGTGGATGTTTTAGAAAAAGCATTCGTGGTTGTCTTCACGGTATCCATACACACCAAGTGCTGGAAATACTGAGGTTACCAGAACCCTTTCCTAAGTCTCAGCACTTATACTTTGGATAAACAAGTGAAAAGAATTCTGACAAGCTGTAATCAAAGTGATCACATGATCAAAGGGCTAAAGAAACATTATAAATATGGGACTTGAGTGGGCATGTGGGGGGAGGAAATAAAGTTTCAATTCAGAAATCAGAAAACTGCTTGACAAAGATAGCAAGGCATTTCCCATAACTTGATAATATTTTTTAAATTTATAATAAAACGGGGACTTCCCTGGTGGTCCAGTGGTTAAGACTCTGCACTCCCAATGCAGGGGGCCCGGGTTTGAACCCTGGTCAGGGAACTAGATCCTGCATGACGCAACGAAGACCCTGCATGCCTCAACAAAGACCCTGCATGCCGCAACAAAGACCCAGGGCAGCCAAATAAATAAATAAATATTTTTAAAAATAAATTTATAATAAAAACAATATAAGCACATACAGAAAATGTGGGGGAAAATATCCAATTTTTCTCATCTTAAAATCATTTCATGTTAATAGAAATCAAATTACACACAAGCAAAAAGAAAAGTCCACAATCCAACCCATCCAGAGACAACTGCTGCAAACACCTTGGTATACAGAGCCTTCTAACACTTCTTTTGTGTGTGGGGAGGGCGTTAAAACAGAGATTTTTGTTTTTCTTTTTGAGTACAGTAATCATACCATACAAGCCATTCTGTACCTTGCTTCCCCCCGCCCCATCATAAATACAGCAGGTGAGCAAACGATGTGTTTAGATCAAAGGAAAAAAATGGAATCACTGCAACAGATGCAGGAGGGAATGATCTTGAGAGAAGGGGATACAGATGAGTAAAGACATAGTTAAGTTTCAAAATAAAGCAAGAATATTCCTTTTGGCCTGTATTTCTCTCTGACATCATTAGTTGAAAGTTAGGGGCAGGGACAAGGTAAAAGACTTGGAAAAATTCAAGTGTGGGGAACAAAAATGGAAGCAGACTATAATCTTCAATGTTGCTGCCCCAAGTTGGAAATTACTAATTTATAATCAGAGTCATTGGCACACTTATGTTACTTCCCCTTGCAGCATTAGGCTATCTAGAAGCAATGAGGACAAACTGATGAGTTACTCAAGTTGGGTGGGACAAGAGAGGTAGAAGGCGGCAAGGGGCTGAGAGAATTGAAGGCATTCCCAAGAATGATCCACAGATAATAGAATAGGGAGTAAAATCTGAAGGAAGCTGAAAAACTGAAGGAACAGGGTAGGGACAAGATAGCAGCAACTTCAAAGAGTAGATTTGGTGGAAACCAGAAAGAGAAGTAGAAGGGTATCGTGAAGGAATTGGACATTATGGTCAGACTAATATTTCAGAGTTGGAGTACCCTTCAGAAGATAATACCTAGGTGTGGCCAGGTGAGTAGACTGCTACAGCAATAAGAGGACAAGCCCTTTTTAAAGATATTAATGAAATTGTGAGGCCATAATCAATAGCAAGAATCAGCCACAAATGTTTCTAATAAAAGAACGCTTGCGGGGACTTCCCTTGTGGCGCAGTGGTTAAGAATCCGCCTGCCAATGCAGGGGACACGGGTTCAATCCTGAGTTGAGGAAGATCCCACATGCAATGGAGAAACTATGCCCATGCGCCACAACTACTGAGCCTGCGCCCTAGAGCCCGCAAGCCACAACTACTGAAGCCCGCGTGCAGCACAACAAGGGAAGCCACCACAATGAGAAGCCCACACACCATAACGAAGAGTAGCCCCCACTCGCTGCAACTAGAGAAAGCCCGCGTACAGCATCAAAGACACAACGCACCCAAAAATAAAAAATAAATAAATTTATTTTCTTTTTAAAAAAAGAACACTTGCTTTGGTAAATAATATAATGTCAAGAGCAAAGAATAGGGTTTTTGAAGGAAAGTTGTTGGAACAAGGGTATGGAAGCCACAGGTAAGAGTACTGAGCCTCCTGTGCCCCTGCCATAAAAAATGAGGCATGCGAAAACAGGCATTTAAGTCTCCAGCATGGGATTGTGCTAGAGTGCCTTATTTCTTCTTTTGAAAAGCTACTACAGAAGAAAAACCAGAGGAATACCGCAGCCAGTTTTCTGTCAAAAACGTACAGTATGCAGATCTGCAGCTTACTGAAGAACTATAAAGAATTCTGACTAATCCATGTCAACGCAGAGACAAATCTCTATTAGGTCACAGGACACACGTGGGAAAACACTTAATTTAAGACTTTTAGTCATAGCAATCTCAAAGAACCAAAGAATGACATGATTATTTAAATCAACAACCAACCAACTTCTCAGGCTAGAACATAAGTAAAGTTTCCAAAGGGAGGCCTGGTATAATGAGAGATATTTGGCCATATCAACAATATTCATAAACGTAAACAAGTTGGATAGTAAGAATCTATTCTAGATACCATGTTACACAGGAAATGTTTATAGTTAAAACGGAAGTATTTTTATTTACTGTGGATAAAAGACAATTTAAAGCAGTGGTCCCCAACCTTTTGGGTACCAGTTTCATGGAAGACAATTTTTCCATGGACTGTGGTGTGGGTGGGGGGGTGGTTCATGCAGTAATGCGAGTGATGGGGAGCGGCAGATGAAGCTTTGCTCGCTGGCCCACCGCTCACCTCCTGCTGTGCAGTCCGGTTCCTAATAGGCTGTGGACCGCTACCGGTCCTTGGACCAGGCATTGGGGACCCTTGATTTACAGATCCTTAGTGATTTATTTCAAAATATCAGAAAACTTCCAAGATAAAATAGTCTTATTTTGCTCAATTCCAAAACTTGGACCTATGACCAAGAGAAGTATAGAATGACAGATTTTACCTCATTTTAATTTAGAACATTTTAAACTAGTTTTCCTTTTCTATTTGAAAAAGTAACACATGTACGCAGGGGGAAACTGTGTAATACAAAAAGATATACAACTAAAATTAGATCTCTCTATGTAGTGGCAACCATTGTTAAGTTTCGTACATCCTTCTAAAAACTGTGTGCATATATGAGCAAATACATTACTTTTGACTCTGGGAGGGCTCACGCCAAGGAATACTTTCCAGAACTTCTGCTGCCAGGGTCCTTGTCCTCACAGTGAGCCACAGCCACCCACCGCCTCTGCAGGAGACCCTCCAACACTAGCAGATACATCAGAAATACATCTACACGTGGAACAACTCCTACAGAACACCTACTGAACGCTGGCAGAAGACCTCAGACCTCCCAAAAGGCAAGAAACTCCCCACGTACCTGGGTAGGGCCAAAGAAAGAATAAACAGAGACAAAAGAATAGGGATGGGATTTGCACCAATGGGAGGGAGCTGTGAAGGAGGAAAGGTTTCCACACACTAGGAAGCCCCTTCGCGGGCGGAGACTGCGGGTGGCGGAGGCGGGAAGCTTCGGTGCTGCGACGGAGAGCACAGCAACAGGGGTGCGGAGGGCAAAGCGGAGAGATTCCCGCACAGAGGATTGGTGCCGACCCGCACTCATTAGCCCGAGAGGCTTATCTGCTCACCCACTGGGGTGGGCAGGGCTGGGAGCTGAGGCTCGGCTTCGGTTGGAGCGCAGGGAGAGGACTGGCGGCATGAACACAGCCTGAAGGGGTTAGTGCACCTAGCCGGGAGAGAGTCCGGCGCGGGGCGGGGAGGGGGAGAAAGTCTGGACCTGCCTAAGAGGCAAGAGACTTTTTCTTCCCTCTTTGCTTCCTGGTGCGTGAGGAGAGGGGGTTAAGAGCACTGCTTAAAGGAGTTCCAGAGACGGGCGCGAGCCAAGGCTAACAGCGGGGACCCCAGAGACGGGCATGAGACGCTAAGGCTGCTGCTGAGCAAGATTTATTATTTTTTCCCCTTTCCCTCTTTTTGTGAGTGTGTATGTGTATGCTTCTGGGTGAGATTCTGTCTGTATAGCTTTGCTTTCTCCATTTGTCCTAGGGTTCTATCTGTCCGTTTTTGTGTTTTTTTACTTTAAAAATAACTTTTTTCTTAATAATTATTTTTTATTTTAATAACTTTATTTTATGTTCTTTTATCTCCTTTCTTTCTTTCTCTCTTCCTTCCTTCCTTTCTTCCTTTCTTTCTACTTTTTCTCCCTACTTTTTCTCCCTTTTATCCTTCCAAATGCAGATGAAAGGCTCTTGGCTCTGCGGCCAGGAGTCAGTGCTGTGCCTCTGAGGTGGGAGAACCAACTTAGACGTCACCTGCTTCTGCCGCCGCAGGCTCACCCCGCATCGTGCCCCTCCCTCCCCCCTGGCCTGAGAGAGCCAGAGCCCCCGAATCAGCGGCTCCTTTAACCCCGTCCTGTCTGAGGAAAGAACAGACACTAGGCAAGAAACACAAGAGAAGGAAAAGACCTACAATAACAAACCCAAAACAATTAAGAAAATGGGAATAGGACCATACATATTGACAATTACCTTAAATGTAAATGGATTAAATGCTCCCACCAAAAGACACAGACTGGCTGAATGGATACAAAAACAAGACCCACATATATGCTGTCTACAAGAGACCAACTTCACACCTAGAGACACATACAGACTGAAAGTGAGGGGATGGAAAAAGATATTCCATGCAAATGGAAACCAAAAGAAAGCTGGAGTAGCAATTCTCATATCAGACAAAATAGACTTTAAAATAAAGACTATTACAAGAGACAAAGAAGGACACTACATAATGATCAAGGGATCGATCCAAGAAGAAGATATAACAATTGTAAATATTTATGCTCCGCAACGGGAGAGGCCACAACAGTGAGAGGCCCGCGTACTGCAAAAAAAAAAAAAAGCTATCTCTGATATAGGTCAAAACAGCACTTCTCTCCCCCAAGTCATACTCATCAACTACTCTTATACCCCCAAACAGTTGCAACTTTAATGCCGAATATCTATATAGATATTAAGTAAAGCTATTTTCTTTAAACAAGAAATCATTTTGTAAACAAACACAGCTGATCTCAAATGTTTCGCTGTACAGTTCCTAGTCAGTGAGGAAAGGCAAGAATATGATCCCGAATGTTAACAACTATATATACCTGAAATCTGTTTCTAAATTTGTCTTCCAAATCAGCTTGCAGGAACACTTGAATGAAGTGAATTATGTTCTCCTGTTCAAGCAATTTGTTCTCCAAAACCCATAATTAGGCTGCATGGGGATCTAATTTGAACATTTTAGGGCTTGTTACATACAAATGAGTTTCACTACTTTTATTTATTACTTTGAGTTAAATCTCTTAAATTATCTGTTTTATTTTCCTCATTAGCAAATTGTAGGAGAGGGGATATCCATTACCAAATAACCTTCAAAACACAGAATGCATAAATGCTGAAATTCATTTTTACTACTAGTCAATAAATCACAGCAGAAAGAGCTGAAGGTAGTTCTCAGTAACCTCATTACATTATGTATACTACTGTCTTATAGCCCCATTATTAGACCACCATCACCATTACAAGTAGCTAATAGAATATTTTTCAGGTACTTTGTTAAATGCTTTACATACATCTAGCTCATCTGATCCTCAAACCTAAGAAGGGTATACTACGTATTTGTATTCCCACTTTTACAAATGAAGAAACCTACAGTTATAGTTGGCAAAGTGGCAGAGCCAATTATTCAGGCTGTTTGACTGCAGAGCCCTTGCTCTTTAAGTCAAATATTTATTAGCTATTACACAAAACTGGGAGAAAAGGGTAAAAAGTTTCAGAGAAATGTATTTTGATTCAGTATAATAGTCAATGTATCTGCCTAACAGAAGGGGCTGTATCATGAAATAAAGAGTAACAGAAGTGTTCAAACTAGAGTCCTGATGATCATGTGTCTGTGTTTCAGGGCAATCAAACAGATGGTGAGTAATAGCTGTACTTTATAGCAGAATTCTAGATAATAAATGCAACAATCATCAATGGTAGCAAAAACCCAGTAGATTAAAGTTTGATGAGGAACTTTGTAATGAATGGATCAGAGTGACTAGACCAGAATCCACTGATTAATTCTGGCATCACTAAGAGTAAGACAACAGGGTATGTGACCCCCACATATGATGCAATAATAGGTAACTGATAAACTACTGGCAGTCGTGGGGGTGAGGGGTCTGATGTAACTACCAGTCTCAAAAAAATATATAGCAAACATATAAGGAGACTATCACAGATTAAGAGAGATTTGAGATCTAGTAATCTCATAATGGGACTTCCCTGGTGGTCCAGTGGTTAAGAATCCACCTTCCAAAGCAGGGACGTTCGATCCCTGGCCAGGGAACTCGGACCCCACATGCTGCAGAGCAACTGGGCCCTTGTGCCACAACTACTAAGCCAGCGCTCTGTGGAGCCCACGCGCCACAATGAAAGATCCTGCATGCAGCAACGAAGATACCGTGTGCCACAACTAAGACCTAATGCAACTAAATAAATATTTTTTTTAATTCTTTAAAAAAATTACATAACTATTTTTTTAAAAAGAATGAACAGGGATGATGTACTAAATAACATTAAATATTTCCTGCCTATTGCACTAGATATGATAATGGCATTGTGGTTATTTTTAAAGCTTCTCTTATTTCTATATATTAAAGTATGAAATGAGAGAATATCTGGCATGCTTTAAAATATTCCAGTAACAACAACAAAAAAGTAGGGGACAGATGAAACCAGAATGGCAAAACGTTAGTAACTGTTGAAGCTGGATGAGTACACTGGGCAGGGGCAAGGGTATTCATTATACCATTCTCTCTTGTATGAATGTTTGAAATTTTCCATAATAAAAAATTTTTAATGTTTAATTGCAATATGAAAGAGGATAACAAATCTCCCAACAAGTAAACAACAGGAGACCATGTGTGCACATGCAGCAAGCAGAGAAGTATGCTGGCAAAAGATATGTATTCCTTTTAGTATCCAATCACCCACTTACCCACAATCAGGGCCCATTTACCAGGTTGTGGCTAAGCATTAATCCCCTGACCCAAGCAAAAGTAATCACCAGGATTCACCCAATTGATTTAGCATTTATCTCTATGGTTGTAAGAATTTAACTCCCCAACAATAACCCCCCCCAAAAAATCATAAATATGTAACCATAGTAAACATTATGCTATGATGGGAAGTATTTTCCATAAATTAACTTTTGCCAAATAACATCAATACATAATTCTACTTTACAGTCATTTAAAAATATATATTTATTTATTTATTTGGCTGCTCCAGGTCCTAGTTGTGGCATGTGGGATCTGTAGTTGCAGCATGTGAACTCTTAGATGCAGCAGGTGGGACCTAGTTCCCTGACCAGGGATTGAACCTGGGCCCCCTGCATTGGGAGCGTGGAACCTTAGCCACTGGACCACCAGGGAAGTCCCTACTTTAGAGTCATTTTATTTGAAAATACTCAAGGTGAGAGACTTTAAAAACAAAAAACTCAGCAATGGTAAATATAAAACTGTTTTGTGTTTGGGAAGGAGAATATTAATATTCTGAATATTTGAATCCATTTTCCACCCATCTGCCATCTCTCTGGATAAGGCACCACTGTGCTAAATTTTCATTTCGTGTGAAAATTATCTTTTGAGTTCTCAAGGTAAACCTAAGAACAATAGAGTATTTTGTACATCATTTTGCAAATGAGAAGTCTGGATGCAATTTCCACTTCCAGATACCAAATTCCAGATAAATACTATATAATAATAATAATGTATAATGATAATAAAGCTAGCTATTCCATAAAATAGAATTATATCAGAACTTCTACACCATGGGTTTTTTGTTTTGTTTCTCAAATGTCAAGTTATACTATATTACAATTTAGAAAATGTAGCTCATCTACAGCCATAGCCGTCAAGTCCCTAGCCACTCTAAAATATTCCCGCCATCACAGAGGGGCAGTAAGTGACATAAACAACTCACTGTAAGAGGTCAAATCCTATGCTCTATGACAAAGAAATACTGCAAGTTGACAAGGTAGATGCACACCTCACAGAGAAACAACAAAGGGTAAAATAAAATGATAAAAGGACTATGACAGGACTATGACTTAGAATTAACAACAGTAACTAATACCATACCCAGAAGTTGAACTAGGCAGCTGGTTTTCATGCCTACCATCTACATCGATGACAGCACTGAAAATCAAAGCTGACACTATGTAAACACTAACCAGTATACGGTTCAGCCAGAGTTTTCTGTTCTAGGGCCTTATGTCCAGAAGGCATGCTCCATCCAATTCCTTTTCTCCCCCATTATATGTTTTCAAAACACCTGATGAGGAGGCATAACAGAGTAATATATAAGAGCAAAAGCTTGAAAAGTCAGTCAAACTGGATTTGAAAACCAACTCCAATACTTTTTAACACTTTTTAACCTAAGATGCTAAGAGAAATGGTGGCCAAACAGATTATCTATAAAACTGAGATAGTAGTACTGTAATTACTTCAAAGATGATGAGCAGAGAATATCTATTTAAAACCCTCCGTACAGAAAATATCTGCAAACAATGCAACGGACAAGGGGCTAATATTCAAAACATACAAACAGCTTATACAACTCAGTATCAGAAAGAACCCAATCAAAATATGGGCAGAAGACCTAAATGCAGACATTTTCCCCCAAAAAAGACATACAGATGGCTAACAGGTACATGAAAAGATGCTCAACATTGCTAATTATTAGAGAAATGCAAATCAAAAGCACAATAAGGTTATCACTTCAAACAGGGCTGAATGCCCATCATCAAAAAGTCTACAAATAATGTTAGAGAGGATGTAAAGGGAACCCTTATACACTGTTGGTGGGAAAGTAACTTCGTGCAGCCACTATGGAAAACAGTATAGAGGTTCCTTAAAAAACTAAAAATAGAACTACAGTATGATCCAGCAATTCCACTCCTGGGCATATATCCGGAAAAAATGAAAACTCTAATTCAAAAAGATACATATACACCAATGTTCATACCAGCACTATTTACAATAGCTAAGACATGGAAGCAACCCAAGTGCCATCAACAGAAGACTGGCTTAAGACAATGGGATATATACATACAGTGGAGTATTACTCAGCCATAAAAAAGAATGAAATATTGCCACTTGTAGCAATGTGGATGGACCTAAAGAATATTATGCTTACTGAAATAAATCAGACAAAGACAAATACTATATGATATCATATGTACAATCTAAAAAATAATACAAATGAATCTTTATACAAAACAGAGACTCAGACACAGAAAACAGATTTATGGTTATCAAGGTGGGGAGGGGACAAATGAGTATAGGATTAACAGATACAAACTACTATACATAAAATAGATAAGCAACAGGGATTGACTGTACAGCACAGGGAATTATACCCAGTATCTTGTAATATAACCTACAATGGAATACAATCTGCAAAAAAACCAAATCACTATGCTGTACACCTGAAACTAACACAATACTGTAAATCAACTACACTTCAGTTAAAAAAATAAAAAGTGAAACCCTCCATGGAGCACCTGCCACATAGTGCTCAACAAAGAAGAACTGTGAGCTATCTGAATTACATATTTGAAACATTCTCTAACAATAGTCTTCACTACTAGAAAATAAACATGGGGCTTCCCTGGTGGTGCAGTGATTAGGAATCCACCTGCCAATGCAGGGTACACGGGTTCGGGCCCTGGTCCGGGAAGATCCCAGATGCTGCGGAGCAACTAAGCCCATGCGCCACAACTACTGAGCCTGCGCTCCAGAGCCCGCGAGCCACAACTACGGAAGCCCACGCTCCGCAACAAGAAAAGCCACTGCAATGAGAAGCCCGCGCACGGCAACGAAGATAGCCCCCGCTCACCACAACTAGAGAAAACCCGCGCGCAGCAATGAAAACCCAACGCAGCCAAAAATAAATAAATAAAATTAATTAATTAAAAAAAAAAAAAAAAAACCCTGGTCTTTTACCACAGTTTGAGAAACACTAACCCAGAACATGCACGAATTGTCTTTATTCTATTTGGAACCCCTTACTTTCTAAGTAATTGATAATTGAGTGCCTAGAGCCCGTGCTCCAAAACAAGAGAAGCCACTGCAATGAGAAAGTACGTATTTATTTTTCTACTTTGGGGTAGCAGACAATGCTAAGTTGAAGCATATACAGAAAGTGTCCACTTTCTGTATGTTAGGGTTTAACTGCTAATAAAGTTCTATTCTTCACTCCTTTCACTCCTATCGTACCCAACAGACCAAGGAAAACAGAAAGCCAGGCTTTCACTTTAAAACAATGCCTCCAGAAGAGTGCAATGTGTGGGGATTAAACAGACCTTATGACTTTAAAAAACAAAACCAAACAAAAAGTTTCCCAGAAGCTTCACAGTGCTCATCCAAAAATCTTTTGGATTTCTTTCTTCCTTCCCAGATTCCTGAAAATACACTACAATCATTTTTTACCTGGGGCTTTGAGAAATTTTCAATATGTTTAGTTAGACCACATGTCATTTATTAAGACATTTCTTCCAGCTTCTAGCCCACACTTTCCACACTCTAGTTTGTTTAAGTATGATTAGGACCCTATAAACTACATTTCTCCTTGGACAGTAATAGCATGTGCTAGAGGAAGAATCAAAGGCTGGAAGAATAAGAAGGAATATATATGCTCCTTATTATTGGTCACAGTTTCTATGTGTATGGATGGACCCATTAATGCATTTCATCCTGGCACTGATTCCAGTTTCTACCTTTTTTCCAAAATCCCAGACCAGCCTGACTGCAATTCCTCACACACAAGAACCAGTTGTCCAATACCCCTCCTTTGGAAATTTCAGTTCCAAGAGGGGCCCTACTCCAAGCTTCTGGGTTCTGGTAACCACACCCTCTTCCCTTTTTTCTCCCAGCCCTAGGGCAAGTAGCTACTTCTGCCTTTCTGTTACCTCAGTGTCCCCTTTTCATTTTCTTAGTTCTCCAAAAACGCTTTTAACCAATTCCTCATGTTAAATTCTGTTCTCTTGACTAGTATGAGAAGAACAATATGTCAGTTTAAAACTCTTTCCTTGAAAGCTTATTATAAAAGAGAAACAGAGGCTTCCCTGGTGGCGCAGTGGTTGAGAGTCCGCCTGCTGATGCAGGGGACACGGGTTCGTGCCCCAGTCCGGGAAGATCCTACATGCCGTGGAGCGGCTGGGCCCGTGAGCCATGGCTGCTGGGCCTGCGCGTCCAGAGCCTGTGCTCCGCAATGGGAGAGGCCACAACAGTGAGAGGCCCGCGTACCGCAAAAAAAAAAGAGAAACATAAAATACAAGTAATTATTCCAACCTGTGATATCACCACTCTAATGCCAAGTTGGGGCTTCTTACCAAGCCACTCTAAAAGCATGAAACTGGGGACTTCCCTGGTGGCACAGTGGTTAAAAATCTGCCTGCCAATGCAGGGAACACGGGTTTGAGCCCTGGTCCAGGAAGATCCCACATGCCGCGGAGCAACGAAGCCCGGGTGCCACAACTACTGAGCCTGAGCTCTAGAGCCTGTGAGCCACAACTACTGGGCCCATGTGCCACAACTACTGAAGGCTGCACGCCTAGAGCCCGTGTTCCGCAACAAGAAAAGCCACAGCAATGAGAAGCCCACGCATCACAATAAAGAGTAGCCCCTGCTCGCTGCAACTAGAGAGCTCCCGCGTGCAGCAACAAAGACCCAATGCAGCCAAAAATAAATGAATAAACAAAATTTTTTTTTTGCGGTACGCGGGCCTCTCACTGTTGTGGCCCCTCCCGTTGTGGAGCACAGGCTCTGGACGTGCAGGCTCAGTGGCCATGGCTCATGAGCCCAGCCGCTCCGTGGCATGTGGGATCTTCCCGGACCGGGGCACGAGCCTGTGTCCCCTGCATCGGCAGGCGGACTCTCAACCACTGCGCCACCAGGGAAGGCCCTAAACAAGTAAATTAAAAAAATAATAATAATAATAATATAAAAGCATGAAACTGGGATGGGTCATGCTTTCTGGAAAACGTAACACAGTTAAAAACTGTACATAAGCAGTCTTGAAAATGAGACATTCAATATATGATTGTTCATTAGTGCTCTGCAGCAAGTGTATGTAAATTTTTTATAAAGAGACAGAAAGTAAGTATTTTAGGCTTTGCAGGCCCTGCAGTCTCTGTCACAACTACTCAACTCCCAACATTTTTTTGTGAAAACAGCCATAGACAGGGACTTCACTGGTGGTCCAGTGGTTAAGACTTCGCCTTCCAATGCAGCGGGTGCGAGTTTGATCCCTGGTTGGGGAGCTAAGATCCCACATGCCTCCTTGGCCAAAACCCAAAACATAAAACAGAAGCAATATTGTAACAAATTCAATAAAGACAAGAAAGAGAGAGAAAGAGAGGAAGGAAGGAAGGAAGGGAGGGAGAGAGGGAGGGATGGAGGGAGGACTGGCGGGAGGGGCCACAGACTGCTGTGAATGAGCAAGCATAGCTGTGTTCCAATAACACTTTATTTATGGACATAAAATGATATGAAGTTGAAATTTCTAACATGTCGCAAAATATTATTCTTTTCATTTTTTTTTAACCATCTAAAAATATAAAATCATTCTTAGTTCACAGGCTGTGCGAAAACATGCAGGCAGGCTGGATTTGGCCCAGTGGCCTGTTTGCCAACCCCGTTCTAGATTGTGCCTCTTCCAAAATCAAAGTATTATGTTCATTGATGGACTAAAAAAAAAAAAAGAAAAAAAATTACTCTAGCAAACCTAGGTTTAAACTATAATGTAACTAACCTGAAACATTAATGAAACAGACAAAACAATGTTACTTACCCTCCTCAATCTTTCTTTTAATGAAAACTAAAGATAAGAAAATTTACTAACAGGGAAATTTCAAAGTATGATGCAGGTTCAATTTAAATATTTGCCAAACTTGTGTACCTTCTTTCCACCTCTACAGCACCATAAAATAAGCACTGGTTTTAAAATTAACCTTGAATAATGTAAATTTCTAAATCAGAGATTAATTGAATTAGGGTCTTAATGATGTTCAACTGAGAAGAACTTAGGTTAAAGTAATAATGGTCCCCATTTCCCAAACAATTCTTCAAGTAGAAAAAACATCTACTGACGTTAGCAAGTTACACTCAAGTTTCTTATTTCAAAGTAACCATGATTGTATAGCCTCTCCTGTTAATCCGCAACTACTTTGATTCCTTAGTATCAGCAATGAGGAACGTCTCTTTGGCATCTTATGCTCCCACAAATATGTTCATTATTGCTACTTATGAACTGTGTCCATCTGTCCCAAAACTATGAGTTAAAGTCCTAAGAGCACCCTTGAACTAGGACTACCTCAAGACCTGGACACAGTATGCACTGGTAAGACAAAAAAAAAAAAAAGCACAAGCAGCGGTGCAGTAGTATGCATGACACGTGAAAGGCATAAAAACAAACATTACGCCTCTCAACAAAAGGCAAGTTCTCTACATGTGTACCTCTCATAGTTTTCCTTAGTTTATGGAAAGACAACAAACCAAGGCTTGAGTTTCATATGGGATTAAAAGTTCCTAGAAGCTCATTTCCAATGCAGATTTCAGACTAAAGGCACTTGGCCAAAGGGGCAGACCTGGATAATCCACATATCCAGTGTACCTTTTGCTGAAATGATGTCCAGGCCTCTAGTCCTCTAGAATACATATCTGCAAAGTCAGATGAAAGAACCAACTCAACCAACCTGCACCTTCCAAATTGAACTATTATAAGCACCTCAAAACTAATCCAGAAGACCTCTAGGAAAACTCAGAATATAGAGAAATCCAGCTGATTATGAATGGCAGCTATTCCAAATATTATTTCTTAATACCATTAAAAAGATAGTCTTTGACAAATTGGTAAATGAAGAGACCTTTGCTCAAGTTGTGGTATACCATTAAACTAGCTAGGGAGCATAGTGTGAACTTCTTTGGGCCTTCTTTTCCTTCCTTATTCTGTAAAATGAAGGCACTAGCTCCCATGCCCTTTAAAATCACAGCCATGGAGCGTAAAGACTTAAATATAAGACATGACACCATAAAATTCCAAGAAGAAAAAGTAAGCAAAACATTCTGACATAAATCCTAGCAATGTTTTCTTAGGTCAGTCTCCCAAGGCAATAGAAACAAAAGCAAAAGTAAACAAATGGGACCTAATCAAACTTTTAAGCTTTTGCACAGCAAAGGAAACCATAAACAAAAAGACAACCTACAGACTGGGAGAAAATATTTGCAAATGATGTGATGGAAAAGGGCTTAATTTCCAAATTATACAAACAGGTCATACAACTCAATAACAAAAAAACAAACAACCCAATCAAAAAATGGGCAGAAGACCTAACTAGACTTTTCTCCAAAGAAGACATACTGATGGCCAATAGCCACATGAAAAGATGCTCAACACTGCTAATTATTAGAGAAATGCAAATCAAAACTACAATGAAGTACCACCTCACACCGGTCAGAATGGCCATCATTAAAAAGTCCACAAGTAAGGGCTTCCCTGGTGGTGCAGTGGTTAAGAATATGCCTGCTAATGGAGGGGACACAGGTTGGAGCCCTGTTCCAGGAAGATCCCACATGCTGCGGAGCAACTAAGCCCATGTGCTACAAACTACTGAGCCTGCACTCTGGAGCCGTGCGCCTAGAGCCTGTGCTCTGCAACAAGAGAAGCCACCACAATGAGAAGCCCGCGCACCACAACAGAGTAGCCCCTGCCCGCTGCCAACTAAAGAAAGCGCACACACAGCAAGGAAGACCTAACGCAGCAAAATATAAATTAATTAAATAAATAAAACTTTAAAAGTCTACAAACAACAAATGCTGGTGTGGAGAAAAGGGAACCCTCCTACACTGTTGGTGGGAATGTAAATTGGTGCAGCCACTGTGGAAAACAGTATGGAGGTTCCTCAAAAAGCTAAAAATAGAGTTGCCATATGATCCAGCAATCCCAATCCTTGGCATATATCCAGACAAAACTATAATTCAAAAAGATATATGCACCCCTATGTTCATTGCAGCACTATTCACAGTGGCCAAGACACAGAAACCACCTAAATGTCCACTGACAGAGAAATGAATAAAGAAGATATGATACATATGCACAATGGAATACTACTCAGCCATAAAAAAGAATGAACTAATGCCATTCCTAACAACATGGATGGACCTAGAGACTATCATACTAAGTGAAGTAAGTCAGAAAGAGAAAGGCAAATACCATATAATATCACTTATATATGGAATCTAAAATATGGCACAGGGCTTCCCTAGTGGCGCAGTGGTTGAGAGTCTACCTGCCGATGCAGAGGACACGGGTTTGTGCCCCAGTCTGGGAGGATCCCACATGCCGCGGAGCAGCTGGGCCTGTGAGCCATGGCCACTGGGCCTGCGCGTCCGGAGCCTGTGCTCCGCAACGGGAGAGGCCACAACAGTGAGAGGCCCGCGTACCACAAAAAAATAAAAAATTTAAAAAAATAGTAATAAAATATGGCACAAATGAACTTATCTACAAAACAGAAACAGACTCACAGACATAAAGATCAGATTTGTGGTAGCCAAGGGGGAGTGGGGGAAGGAGAGGGGTGGACTGGGAGTTTGGGGTTGGTAGATGCAAACTATTACATTTAGAATGGATAAATAACAAGGTCCTAGGCACAGGGAACTATATCCAATCTCCTGGGATAAACCATAATGGAAAACAATACAAAAAAGAGAACATCTATATGTGTATAACTGAGTCACTTTGCTGTACAGCAGAGATTGGCACAACATTGTAAATCAACTATACTTCAATAAAAAAATTTTTAAAAAGAAGATTATAGAGCTAAGCAATTACACTTAAAAAAAAAAGCATCAACTATCCTACAGAACAAGAAAAGCCTCAATTTTTAGAGTACCAAGTTTTCTACCATTTTTCAATGTCACAGCTTTATGGTATATCCAAAAACACCCCTTGATTTATCACTGCATTTGTAGCTTCCTCAATTCCTTTTGGCCCCTAATATTCATAAAGAGATAAATGAAACTGTTGAGCTGAAGGATTTGAATAAAAGACAAACAAGAGTAAAAGCACACAGGCCTAGTTTAAATAGGTTATCCATTCCGGAAAACACCCAAGTATAAAACAACTAAAAAGACTGGGGCGGGGGCACGGGGGATGTAACAAAGCACACTACACTGTCCCAGCAAAGGCAGCTGTCATAATCTCTCTCAGACCACCACCATGAGATCTCTAATTTTCATTAGTTTGTCTCCACCAGGATCAACAGAAGACTAAAAAGTGTCTTGAGCACCAATCACTCTCATCAGCTCAATACATACCACTCAGTACCCTGACCTCCTCTCTCCTAATCTAATAGTTATTTAAGATGGTCTTTCAATGTCAGTTATTATTAATGCTGCTACTCACTCTATGAGGAAAATAGAATAATGATAGTTATGAAGGATCAGGTCAACTCAAACATTTATCAATACTAAGCACATACTACTATGTTCCCAGCTGCTAGTCACTGGGATTCCTCCATTTAAAAGAATAAGTCTCTAAAACATATTCATCATGGTCCTTGGATTTTCTGGTACATAGAACTACAAAATCCCTTAGGTCCTAGCAACAGAACCAACAAGTCTAGATCATGCAAGAGAACGGACAAATGCTAAGACAGACAGGCTCCAATGAAATGTTAGTCTTTCTTGATGCTGTGTATTAGTAACCACCCAAAGTATCTTAAAAGTTGGAGAATTATAAAAATACACATGTATACAAATACATCTTTTAAAATACTTATATGGAAAAAAATAATAATGAAAATACTTAAGCAATGAGTACATTTCACAAAAGCACACAGCTAACAAATTTTGCAGCTAGCATATGTACAACTGAAAAAAACGTCCTATCATTGGTTCCAACTCCTGCTCCAATTTCATATCCTCTGACACTATCAGTATCTTCTCTAGTAATAAAGAAAAGGAGTCAAAGAAAGGTGAGCACCAAGTATTTTTTGGTAGTCTCACTGTCTCTCTGTAACACACGTGAGCATTCTATAACTGGGGAAATACTTGTTTTATACTCAACTACCACTGTTTCAATTTGTTACTATGTAGTTATTAACATTAATTCGTCAAACTGCTGTTAATCTGCCAAGAAAACTCCATACTATATTTCTCATAATTTATACAATTGGTTTCCTAAATAATAATACACCCATAACAGATTTTTATATTTTTTAATGGATACAGTAAACTTAAGCTTAAATAAGATACCTATGATGGTGACCTTGAGGAAAACTTTAGTAGTACATTTTCACATATTTCTAACAAAATGTTTTATTGTACCTCAACAAAATTCAACTGTTTACTATAGATAATCCTTAACTAAATTTTCAGCACAGAAGCAGTACCATAAAATGTGTAGCTTATGTTTTAGAGTTGATATAGATACTAGAATTGAGAAATTAATGGAAGAGCTATATATTTAACCAGGCAATTTTAGAAAGTCTGTGTGCTCAGGTTCAGAAAAATGGACTTCCAAAAAAAGGTTTTTGCATCCATCTATACAATTTATGAAAAATGTTAGCTCTAATTTACATTCATACAAAATTCACAGAAATCTTAAACATGGCACCTTCTGCCTACTAAAGTAGAGCATATGTAATTAACAACTATCCACCAAGAAGCAAAATATCACACAAAAGACTCAAAATACAAGTTAGTCCATGAGTCTCCAAAGAGCTAATCATGAAGCAAATATTGGTGATTACTATACAGCCCTCCCCAAAGAGAGTCTAACTGTACTTGGCAGGAAGTGGGCAGCAGGAAGAGCTACAGTCAGAAACCACCACTTGCTCCAGGTTCTTACAAGCTCACAGCAGTGCTCCCAATAAGCAGACCTGGTAGCAGCCTGCCAGCACGATCAAATTCCTATCAATACCCGCACCATTTTAAGGACATTTTCACTTGTGAGACGTTAGCATCAGACAGAAAAGGCATTCTAAAATAAAAAGCATCTTTAGGAATTCACACCAACTTTAAACCTCCATCTAAATGACCAAAGTATTTGCTCAGCTGGAAAAGATATTGAAGCAACCATCGAGCTTGATTAAAAAAAAAAAAAAAACTACCAAATTAAACATAAAGGACATTATACATTAATTCTAAAGCTAAGGGACTCAAATACAACACCTGATTAGTGTATGGTAACCAAGAATGACAAAAATTGCCTCTCATTTTAATCCATGAAAGTACACTTGCAAATATAATTCCCATTATGAAAAAAAACCCAAACCTATTGAATTTTCAGTTGGCTAGTTTGTTGGCTAGCTTCAAATCAACCATTTTCAAGAGACTATACTTAAATACCTTGAGTTTTTAAAATAAGCAACCAACTAATCAAAGGGCAGGAATAAAAGCTATTTAATCCATCAGCACCAGACAGGACAAACAGAAATAAGCATGGACAAAAAAATAAAATTTTGAAAGAGAGAAATATAGGAATCAAACTCTAAAGAGGATCGCAAAACACCATCATAAACTACCAAACATACTTGGGAGGAGACACTTTCCACACAGCACATATCCTAAGGCCCTTTTAAACTCCTTAACATGGTAAGAAAACAAAGTAACTTAACATAGGACATCCACAGTATAGAATATTCCCTGTTAAAAAAAGATAAGCACATCTTATACGTAAACGCAAGTATGTAGATGATACAATATGTGTAGTAGACAAAAACAAAAGGTCTGGAAAGGTATACACTAAATTGTCAGTAGTGGTTACCTCTTGAATGTGGGATTTGAAGAGATGGAGCCAGAAAGAGATGCTAAAGGTGGATTTTTACTTTTTCCTCTATAAACATCTGTATTATCTTACCCTTTCGCAATAAGCATTTATTGCTTTGGTAATTAAAAAAAGAAACCATTTCAGGGCTTCCCTCGTGGTCCAGTGGTTAAGACTCTGCGCTTCCATGCAGGGGGCACAGGTTCGAACCCTGGTCAGGGAACTAATATCCAGCATGCCGCTCGGCGTGGCCAAAAAATAAATAAATAAAAATAAAAAAAGAAGCCATTTCAAAACTATTACCAGACATTGTTATTGTTTTCAAAATATCACATGATGGTTAGTACAAAGAGATAATAGTAGTAAAGTGCCTTCAAACCTTGAATTTAAAGCTCTATCCTCAGAATAAATAAGACTAAGAGACATGACAATTAAATCCAATGTGTAATCCCAGAATGAAAAAAGAGGACACTATTGGGATAACAGGCACACTTTAAATATGAACATATATCAGGTGTAATATTATAAATGTTAAATTGCCTAAATTTAATCACTGCACGTTGGTTATCTAAGAGAATGCTTATTCTTAGGTAATACTATGAACTATTCAGCGGTGAAGGGTGATGGTGCCTACACCTTACTCTCAAATGGTTCAGCCAAAAATAAACAAACACAGGTTTATATGTTTTTATATAGAAAGATAAAGCAAATGTGGTGAAATTTCAACTACTGGTCAATCTAGGTGAAAATATGGGAGTTCACTATACTATTCTTAAAATTTCCCTGCAAGTTTGAATTTTTTTTCAAAATAAAAGATTCCTTCCCTCTAGAGAGTGGATCTCTCTCAGAAAGGGAAAGGAAGAATTCTAAACCTGACTTTCAGTTACGCTAGGTGTACATGTTTCAGTTTCTAATATGAAACGTCTCTCAGGGTCTTACAATAATGGCCCTTAATGCATTACAAAATAAGATGCTCTATAGTATCCTGGAAAAATTAACAGAAATGATGAAGCTAGTCAACTTTTGATTCTAGCATATGACTATTATAGCTTCTCTGAAAAAAGTGACAATGCTCATAGAACAACAATAAATATCAGGGTTAAGAAAAATAATTATAAATATCTGTTAAAGAGTAAATCATAATGCATTTCAATTTAAAGGGGAATAGATTAAATCAATTAATCACTACAGTGAAAAGTGGCAGAGAAGATTTGAAACACAAAAGTCCCACTAACACTAGAAAAGTATGATTGATAAGATATGTCTTGGCAGTTTGAACATTTCTTAGGAAAACACAACTGTATCAACAGTTGCTTGATACCTTTTTAAAGACATAGTGTGTCAGTAGAAGAATGGTGGGCCTGAAATCTAGATAAGGCAAGAGCAAAGAGGGACATGAATTCTGGAGAGGTATACTCTATCCTAAGTACTAGGATAGTTCCACCAGGCTTTCTGTGATCACCAGGAAAGCCTCCAAGTAATATTTTGGCCTCCCATGTACCTACCGAAGACTGTACCCTGGCCCATAGAACATACCTCAATCACTACAAAGCTATTTCTCTCTTATAAAACAACAAAAACTGAATTATGTACTGCCTGCAAAGCTACTAAAGGTCCAGACCATATGTGGAATCTGGTGACCACGTTATTCTTTCAGTTGGCTTCCTATGGCATCTCTATCCCCATTGTAACTTAGATGAGTTATGAGAATTTTATGAGAACACGACTATCCTCACTGCTTTATATTTTATTTGACATGCTGAAGTATTTTTTCCCAGTTAATAAACTTTATTTTTGCCAAATTCACCATCCTTTTCATATCATGGTGCCTTGTAAAGTACTGTTCTTTCTAGCTGCATCTTTCCATCCAATACTAATAATAAAAGAGTTAACACTGTCCTAATTCTTAAATCCTCATAAAACCCTTTGTAGAAAATACTGTTATGATCCTGACTTTACATATAAGGACACTAAGGCACAGAGTCATTACAAAATTTGCCCAGGTTCATAATGCTATTAAGTAAAAGAGGTGAGATTCTAAACCAGGAATTAGGATCCAGAGCTCAAGGGTTTAACATTTTTTGTGCCTTGGACCATTCTGCAGTCTGATGAAGCCTGCAAATTCCTTCTCAGCTTAGTATTTTTAAATATATGAAATAAACAAAGGAGACCAATTACCTTGGGGATAAAAAACTCAAATGTATAATACAGTAGTATATATATGCTTCTCAACAATCTACTGGTGGATCTATTTACTTAATTTCTATGTAATGATGAACATAAATAATATTTTGAGATATCTACAATAATCACAATGTAATATCTGTGATTTGTACTAGTAGTAAAATCACAGGTACTGTTAATAGTACTGTAGTTTGCTGTTTACATTAATAATTAAAAGGAATGCCAACTTCTAGTTAGACGTTAGTGAAGAGGTGATTTTCCCCCTAAGTTTATGGATGCCATCCATGTTAACACTGCCCACTATATCAATCCTCTTAACACTGCAGTTTAAAAAAGGACCAATCCTGGGTCCTTCTCTCTTTCTACACTGGATCTCTTGGTGATCTCATCCAGTCTTGTGGCTCTGAATACTACTTAAGTTGATGACTACAAAGTTTATCTCTAGTCCAGACCCTTCCCCTAAATTCCAGACTTGGATATCAATTCAACCAGAATGTGTAACAGGCATCTCAAACTTACCACATCTAAAACTGAACTCCTAATCTATTCCCCAAACCTGCTTTTCTCACAGTCATCCCTATCTTAGTTGACGGCAACCCCATCTTTCTCACTGCTCAGACCAAAACTCTTGGAATCATCCTTGACTCCTCTCTTACATGCAACATCTGATCTATCAACAAATCGTACCGGTTTGATCTTCAAAATATATCCAGAATTCAACCATTTCTATCTCCTGTTACCACCTTGATACAAGTCACCAGCATCTCCCTCCCAGATTTCTAACTTTCTTAAAATTGTAAGTCTCCCTACCTCTACTGTTGTTCCCCCCTACAAACTGAGAGATCCTTCAGAAGCTGAAAGCAGATCATGTCATTCCTTGGTTGAAAACTCCAGGCAAAGTCCTTATAAAGCCTCTACCAAGCCCTGTGAAATCTGTACTCCACCCCAACATAATGTACTATTACTTTTTTGTTCATTCCATTCTAGCCATACTGAGCAGAACCCACTAGGTCGGCCTCAGCACCTTGGAACAAACTATTCCCTCTACTTGGAAAGCTTTTTCCCCAAATGTTAACGAGGCTAACTTTCTCCCTTTTAAGTCTTTGCCTAAATATCACTCTCAAGAAGGCTCACCCAGTTCACCTCATTTTAAATTTCAACATCTACCCCAGAAATTCTGAATCCCCCTTACCGTGCTCCATTTTCCAAAGCACTTATCTTTGAACATTCCATTATTATGTATTGTTTTTCACCCCGCACTAGGAGGGGTGCCCACACAAACAAAATTGTTTCGTACACCACTCACCTCTAGTATGCCTATGTTTGGCACAAAGTAAACATGCATATATTTAAAGAACAGCACTTCTATCATTGTAAACTACTTGCCTGTGTCTCTCATTAGAATTCCTTGAAAACTCTGACTGGATCTAATTTGTAGTGCCCTCAACACCTGGCCTGGGGCCTGCCCAACAGCAGACACCTAACACACAGATACTCAGGTGATTACAGCCACTTTCACCTGAAACACAATCCTATATGCCACAGGAAAAGCCAGGTCTTACAGCTGTGTCTGATTAAATACTTGGTAGAAGGCAAACACAGAACATCAGGTTCCAACTGTTCCTTCAATCAAACTGAGTTTAAGTTTCATGCTTCATTTCTTCATGTGTCTAAGAAGCATTTCAAACTATCTGAAGTCTAAAAAGGTCACTTGGTCATTCCTCCCCTGCAGCCATGGCACCACCTCTCCAGCCCACCTAATCTTTTCATGCTTGACTTAAAATCCTCTTAAGTGTTCCTTGATGACCCCAGCTAGAAGCACTTACCCGTGCCATGCTCTGGGCCAACTGCTTTCCATATGTTATTCTCATTTGATTCTCCCAAAAGCCCTATGAGGTTGCTTCCATTATGACACCTATTTCAAAGATTAGAAAACTCAAACTTGGAGAGATCAAATCACTTGTTCAAGGTTCAACGAGTGTTCAAACACAGGTCTGCCTGACTGTGAAATCCAAGTTCTTTAACCCTCCACTATACCGCTTTTCTCTCTCCAATATTACAAATCCTAACTAGTTTATACATACTACCTCATAGGATTTGCTGTCACTTCACTTATCTAGACTTCAATTCCGGCATCTGTCAAACAGGGTAAATCGTTCAGGATGCCTCCTATCAAGACCCCTTCCAATTCTTAGAGTATTATGAAATAAAACATTTTATAATTCTTTCCATACTCCAAGTAGGTTAATACACACACATACACACATGTATTTTAGCACTTAGTCACTGCTAGAAATTAGAAATCTCCACTGCCAAAAAGCAGTGAAAATAAAAACTCCAAGACCTTATATAAAAAAATAAAACATTCTTGATTCCTCGCCACATTCACATCTATCAGAGATGCACTTCTGAGTCCATTTTCCCATGTAGTATGAAAAATTATGTTTTCCCCCAAAAAGTGTAAGAATGTGATACTTAAAGCTTCTGGACTTCACCAAACAACCTGGTAAAAGGAACTGAAAGCAGCCACTTAGCCCATTCAGGAGCTAGCATGTTGTTTTAGACAGGACAAGTGCTCAATAAGCGTTTATTGGATCATGACACAGAATTTTTTTTTTTTGAGGTTTTCCAAGTCTCAAACCAAAAGCCTATAAAGAGCCACACCAAAACTAAGGTAAAATGTGTCAAAAGAACATATCTCTTGGAATCATTCTGGTCATAAAAGTGAATTTCATTTGAAATCCCTATCAACTGTTAAGTTTGAAATGAGTCATATTCGTAGGTCTAGACTTCAACCAACACCAGCAAATGGAGTTTAAGGATAGCTTTTTAAAACAAGTCTTGTGAGGATGCAGAAAAAGAAGTGAATCCAGGCTCTGGAGTGGAAGCTCTCTTGAGATATCAGATACAGTAGCAGACACAGCCCACAAGAGAAATGTAAAAATGTCCTAGGCTGAAAACATACTGTTGGGCAAAACGATATTTCGGTTTTCTAGAACACTGTCTGTTTAGAGAATCCTCAAATGATTCTTGCTTTTTAACAAAGTCTTCAAAAAGAGTAGAAAGTCATCCGTTCAGGGTAAGAGATTGCTGCTACCAAGGAAGTAGAGTGTCCGAAAGTGTGCGAATCTCATAATCTAGTAGAGAACGCATGCCCCTGCGGATGCTTTCACCTTCGGGCGGAAAAACCAACCCGGTGTCACCTCAACATTGGGGCCACTCAAACCTCACCACCATTACAAAACCGAAATGCCAAAGGTGCAGAATATGAAGCCGGAAGCACTACCAGGCCAGGATCGCGTTCCAGGGGGAAAAAAAATCAAAACCTAGAGTGCAGCGCGGGGCCCTCGGCCGCCTTGGGCCGAGAGACGCACGCTAGGCCCTTCCGGTCGGAGCCGCCGTCGCCGGTAGGCCAGGCGACGGGCCAGGCTTTCACCCGAGCCCGGGGATTCGCGGCCTACCCTCGCCGGTGCCCTCTCGCCGAGTCTGGCACCGGCTGCTCCTCCGACTCGGCCCCTTCGTCTGTAGCGCGGTCCGCGCAGGCCGC